>NC_084583.2:22540000-22697500 GCF_033978685.3 Nerophis lumbriciformis | reverse complement strand
AGTAATCTATTTACAGTAATCCATTTTTTATCTTGCACTACCATGAGCTAATGCAACGGAAATTTGTTCTTATCTGTACTGTAAAGTTCAAATTTGAATGACAATAAAAAGGAAGTCTAAGTCTAAGTCTAAATTTATTTTTATTTTTTTCATTTTGACAGATAAAATATATGTACTGCTTGAAATTGCATACCTTTTAAACTTTAATAGTATCCAATATTGCAACACATATTACAGTATATCATCATACTTTCCAAACATGTTTTTGTCTAAATAAAAATACTTAACTTTACAGCAAATTACCCATCAAATTAATAAAAACGACAATACATTTTATGTTGTTCTTTACAGCATATCACTGCAAATTGAAAACAACTACTACTGTTCTTTGCATCAACATTCTGTTGACTGAGCTGCCAGTTTTTGACTGTAAAATCTATGGTTGTTGTTTTTAACGGTGTATTACTGTAAATCAGTGACGTGCGGTGAGGTTGATGGCTGGTGAGGCACTGACTTCATCACAGTCAGATTTACAAACATATGAACCCTAAAGAGTATCTTATTCACCATTTGATTGGCAGCAGTTAACGGGTTATGTTTAAAAGCTCATACCAGCATTCTTCCCTGCTTGGCACTCAGCATCAAGGCTTGGAATTGGGGGTTAAATCACCAAAAATGATTCCCGGGCGCGGCGCCGCTGCTGCCCACTGCTCCCCTCACCTCCCAGGAGGTGATCAAGGGGATGGGTCAAATGCAGAGGACAAATTTCACCACACCTAGTGTGTGTGTGACAATCATTGGTACTTTAACTTAACTTTAACTTTACACATACAAACTGTAGCACACAAAAAAGCACATTTAATAAAAAAACGTTATTATGGTCTTACCTTTACTTAGAAATGCGCCGCTGTTGTGCTGGATTAATGAACCCCCAGATGGGAGTGTTATATCAACTAAAGCCCTCACTTCAACTTTCCACGTGCAAGATTGAATCTATTTAAAAAAGTGTAACCGAGGGTTTATAAATGTCGCCTATACTGTATGAAACTACAAAATAACAAACACGGAGGCTCCAGTTTACACGAGGACCACTTTATTTACCTTCTTTCAAAAACTTCCGCTCCACTCCAACGTGTCGTCACTTCCGCTCTTAGCGCCTTCAAAATAAGAGCTCAAGGCATATACTGTATAACAGCGCATAACAGGAACTTAACATCACAAATAGGAAAGCCCATAAAAATAGGTTACAAAAGTTATTTAATAAGAAGCCAAAAAGTGCAAAAACAATAATGTTCGTGTTGGAGGAGTTGTGAATTAGGTACACCTGCAGTCTGCAGGTGTACCTAATGTTGTGGCCCTGCAGTCATTCACAACTCCTCCAACACGAACATTATTGTTTTTGCACTTTTTGGCTTCTTATGAAATAACTTTTTTAAATAGATTCAATCTTGCACGTGGAAAGTTTAAGTGTGGGCTTTAGTTGATATAACACTCCCGTCAGGGGTTGCTGTGCATTCTACGGCGGGTGTGCAGGAGGCGAGCCTCAGCCAGTGCGTCTTTTGCAGCCGTTTTATGATCGCTCAGCACAAGAAATACGTTACACACATACAGTTGTTGACAAAATACACTGTACATTATATACCTCAGCTAACTAAACTATAGAAATGTATAATATAGTTCATATAGCAATACGGTCTCACTGCACAGCAGACCAGCAGTTAGCCGAGTCCGTCCATGTTGAGGCACTGAGTGACGTGCCTCGACTGGCTGCTGTTCACCGCACCGTCTCTTCTCAGTATTTGAACGGCAAATGTGAAAATTCAGAGATTTTGAATAAAAATAATCTAAAACTGGTGAAGTTAAATGGAAAATAACTTTATAGTATAATCACTGGATACATTTAACAATTTAATTTTTTTTTTTTTTCCTTTTTACATTTTTTTTCTTTCCATGATGGCAGGTGAGGCCCCGCCTCACCTGCCTCTAGTGACTGCACGTCACTGCTGTAAATGAAAAAACGGTACATTTGTTTTTACGATAGAAAATCTGGCGGCTGTGTTGCCGGAATAAAACAAGAACTTGAACTGTTTTCCATTCAAAATATTATGTAAAAACCAATGTAAATTTAACACAAAAATTCTGGCAACTTTTTCCAAAACCCCCCCAAAAAAACAAAAACAGTAGTTTTTTCATTTACCGTAAAATGTTGTAAAAAAAATATATTAAAAAAACAAAACACTATATTTTACAGTAAAATGTTGTAAATGTAAAGCTTTTACTGTAAAATCGACAGTCTACTTAAAAAAATATATAGAATTAATAATGAAATCCAGAGGCACATTCAGACAGTATTTGCTGTTGCAATTGGCCCCATAACTGCGATGTGGCTCTCAATGAAAACGAGTTTGACATCCCTGGGCAGGAGGCTGAACCTGGTGGAGAAATGGACCATACAGGATACATTTTCAATAAAGTTAGTCTTTATTACATTAAACACATAACAAATATTAGATTTGACATATGATAAAGAGCATGTGGTGTATACAAATGACAACGGCAATTTCAATTTTAACTTCAGACACAACTGTTGCAACAAGGGCACCTTCAAATGCACATTGATCTGCCACTTAATTAAATGTACTTTAAATAAAATTAAAAAAAAGAAGAAAAAAAAAGCACCGTAAATTCTCACTAGTTGTGACGTTACAGTTTTTGTTGAGATTAGATAATTATAGGCTACTTTGCTATTGACAGAAGTTTGTGGTGGTGTTGAACTGGGTTCAAAATGTATGTCTAATATCTGTTCTTATGTAATGTACATGGGCAATAACTATCATTTTAATGTATAATTAATTACACAGCTCTTTTAGTGAATCATGTTGGATCAAACCGGTGAACATAGATGCTAAAAAAGATATAATAATATGATAAGGCAGTGGTTCTCAAATGGGGGCACGTGTACCCCTGGGGGTACTTGAAGGTATGCCAAGGAGTACGTGAGATTTTTTTTTAAATGTTCTAAAAATAGCAACAATTCAAAAATCCTTTATAAATATATTTATTGAATAATACTTCAACAAAATATGAATGTCTTTTTTTTTCAACCAAAAATGCTTTGCTCTGATTAGGGGGTAATTGAATTACAAAAATGTTCACAGGGGGTACATCCATACTTGCCAACCTTGAGACCTCCGATTTCGGGAGGTGGGGGTTGGGGGCGTGGTCGGGGGTGGGGCGGGGCGTGGTCGGGGTGGAGCGGGGCGTGGTTGGGGGCGTGGTTAAGAGGGGAGGAGTATATTGACAGCTAGAATTCACAAAGTCAAGTATTTCATACATATATATATATATATATATATATATATATATATATATATATATGTATGTGTGGGAAAAAAATCACAAGACTATTTCATCTCTACAGGCCTGTTTCATGAGGGGGGGTTCCCCTCAATCATCAGGAGATTTTAATGGGAGCATTCACATACCATGGTTTGTATAGGGCACAGAGTGGGTGGGTACAGGCTGGCCTAGGGGCGTGGTGATTGGCTCATGTGTTACCTAGGAGGTGTTTCCGTCTGTGGCGGCATGCTGTTACAATTTCGCTGCGCTTGTTGAGGGATGACAGGTCTGGACGGTAAATAATAAACAGTTCCTCTTTCAAGCATAGGTTGCATCTTTTATTACCACTATTGTAAGGTGTGCTGGATGCAAGAATTTGCCATGTTATTGAATATTCAACATTATTGTCTTTGAGGTCCCAAATGTGTTTGCTGAGTTCTGTGGTATTCCGCAAGTTTTGGTTCCTGAAAGAAGCCTTGTGATTGTTCCATCTGGTTTTGAATTCTCCCTCGGTTAATCCTACATATGTGTCGGATGTGTTAATGTCCTTGCGTATTACCTTAGATTGGTAGACAACTGATGTTTGTAAGCACCCCCCGTTGAGAGGGCAATCAGGTTTCTTTCGACAGTTACAGCCTTTGTTGGTTTTGGAGTCGCTCTGTCCGGGGGCCGACGGCTCATTTGCAATTGTTTTGTTGTGGTTTGAGATGATTTGATGATGAACAATATACGACAAATCATCTCAAACCACAACAAAACAATTGCAAATGAGCCGTCGGCCCCCGGACAGAGCGACTCCAAAACCAACAAAGGCTGTAACTGTCGAAAGAAACCTGATTGCCCTCTCAACGGGGGGTGCTTACAAACATCAGTTGTCTACCAAATTCTTGCATCCAGCACACCTTACAATAGTGGTAATAAAAGATGCAACCTATGCTTGAAAGAGAAACTGTTTATTATTTACCGTCCAGACCTGTCATCCCTCAACAAGCGCAGCGAAATTGTAACAGCATGCCGCCACAGACGGAAACACCTCCTAGGTAACACATGAGCCAATCACCACGCCCCTACGCCAGCCTGTACCCACCCACTCTGTGCCCTATATAAACCATGGTATGTGAATGCTCCCATTAAAATCTCCTGATGATTGAGGGGAACCCCCCCTCATGAAACAGGCCTGTAGAGATGAAGTAGTCTTGTGATTTTTTTCCCACACATACATACATTGCGCTCTACTACGGTATCGAGCACTATTTTTTGGATAACCTTATTAAGACATATATATATATATATATATATATATATATATATATATATATATATATATATATATATATATATATATCCTGAAAATATGCAAACAAAACTGTGTTTAGATAATTGATACTTCAAACTTGCATAAATAAATATTAAGGAATATAACATAACTTGGCTTCTGAGAGTTTCAAAATGTAATAAATAAAATGCTAAAGTTGTTGATAAACAAGAAATTATTTTAATAATTAAATATGGTCATTTTAAATGAATTATTATGATCATTTAAAATCAATTATTTCAAATATGTTTGTTTTAATGTATAATTCTATGTCTGGATGTAATAAGGAGTCACGAAAAAATACAAATAAAAATACAATTAATTTTGATGTTTTTAGCAAAATATAGTAAAAATGTATATATATATTTTTTTTTAATTAATATATTTATTTTTAGGTAAAATAATAATACAATTTATCTCGAATCTGGATGATTTAGTTCTTGTCACCCTGTTGTCCTCCCGTCATGAAAAAAGGCTGTCCTCACTCAGGTCCGCATGGAGCTGGAGGGGGCGTGGCTTCCAGCTCCGGCTGAAAATCGGGAGATTTTCGGGACAATATTTGCCCCGGGAGGTTTTCGGGAGAGGCGCTGAATTTCGGGAGTCTCCCGGAAAATTCGGGAGGGTTGGCAAGTATGGGGTACATCACTGAAAAGAGGTTGAGAACCACTGTGATAAGGTACTGATATGCTAATCAAAGCCTATTATAATCTCTGTATATAGAATAACAATTATTCAAAAATAACCTTAATGATTCAATGTGACTTCATGGTATATAATATACATCATTTCACAGTGTCTTTAGTCAAAAGTACATTGGAGCTTAAAGATGGGCACATTTATCTGAAGGCTAAGAGAGATGGTTATACTGACTATGACATGCACGTTCCATGCTACAAAGCGTTGCTGAAAAGCTTTGAGAGAGCAGAACACACGGAGGAAGACTCTTGGCGATGCAATCCCAGGGATGGAAGTGCATTTTCTGGAAAAGTGCTAATTTCAATTGGCAAAAAAAACAACGAGCTCGCAAGTCAGTCTGCGAGCTTTCCGTGTAGTTAGTAGAAAGTCCTCTAGTTCAAATTCCTTGACGAGGTTAAGGAGCACGCAGAGGGAAGACTAAAGAAGCTAAAGAAAGAAAAGAGAAAACGTGTCATTTACTTATACAGCATTCAGGTACATTATAAAGGATGTATGTTATTGGTTAGCCGTTAGTGAAGACAAGATGCAAAGGGTCAGATTCTGGCTGGTAACAAAAGAAAATAGCAGCACATTTACAGATCCAAAAAATTTGTTCAGTCAGCCATGGATTTAGTGATTCCATTGCAATTAAAGTACTGTAAAATCAGATTGTTTTCATGTACATACAGCAGGGCTATTCAACTTGCTGCCCGGGGGCCAATTACAACACACTGACCCCCCGAGTTCAGTTCAAAACTTGGCAGGCAAACATTTCTGCAGAAAATTCCTGAAAACACTAGAGTGCTTCTTTTGTATAGTCCAGGGGTCGGCAACCTTTACCACTCAAAGAGCCATTTTGACCCGTTTCCACAACAATGGGAGCCACAAAACTCTTTTGAAATTTAAAATGAAATAACACTACATACAATTTTTTTTTTTGCTTGGTGCTATGTATATGTACGGATAGTCGAACCTCGGATTCAGGAGGAACAGTGTGGTTTTTCGTCCTGGTCGTGGAACTGTGGACCAGCTCTATACTCTCGGCAGGGTCCTTGAGGGTGCATGGGAGTTTGCCCAACCAGTCTACATGTGCTTTGTGGACTTGGAGAAGGCATTCGACCGTGTACCCCGGGAAGTCCTGTGGGGAGTGCTCAGAGAGTATGGGGTAACGGACTGTCTTATTGTGGCAGTCCGCTCCCTGTATGATCAGTGTCAGAGCTTGGTCCGCATTGCCGGCAGTAAGTCGGACACGTTTCCAGTGAGGGTTGGACTCCGCCAAGGCTGCCCTTTGTCACCCATTCTGTTCATAACCTTTATGGACAGAATTTCTAGGCGCAGTCAGGGCGTTGAGGGGATCTGGTTTGGTGGCTGCAGGATTAGGTCTCTGCTATTTGCAGATGATGTGGTCCTTATTATTATTATTAGCCTTTATTTAACCAGGTAAAATCCCATTGGGATCAAAGATCTCTTTTCCAAGGGAGACCTGGCCAAGAGGGCAGCAGCAAGGTTACATTAAAAACAGTAAACAAATACATAAAACATCACATTTACAACATTAAAACTTGCTCACATGACACATGTGCATACAGACAAGGTAGACTGCAATCCTTTCACAGAAGCTTTAAACTCATTCAGCGTAACTAGGGTTTGAAGTTTAATGTTCGATTGTAGGTTATTCCAAGCCTTCGGTGCTGAAAACCTAAATGCTTTCTTGCCCAGTTCAGTTCTTACTTTGGGGACGACAAATTGCAGAACATTCATTGAACAAAGATTGTGACTTCCTTGTTTCTTTGTTAAAAGACAAGACAGATAAGATGGAGTGATACCCAGAATGGTTTTGTAGATGAAAACATACCAATGATTGAGGCGTCGAGCACATAAAGATGTCCAGTTAACCATTGAGTATAACACACAATGATGGCTTCCTCCGGCCAAGATCTTCAGCTCTCACTGGATCGGTTCGCAGCCGAGTGTGAAGCGACTGGGATGGGAATCAGCACCTCCAAGTCCGAGTCCATGGTTCTCTCCCGGAAAAGGGTGGAGTGCCATCTCCGGGTTGGGGAGGAGATCTTGCCCCAAGTGGAGGAGTTCAAGTACCTCGGAGTCTTGTTCACGAGTGGGGGAAGAGTGGATCGTGAGATCGACAGGCGGATCAGTGCGGCGTCTTCAGTAATGCGGACGCTGTATCGATCCGTTGTGGTGAAGAAGGAGCTGAGCCGGAAGGCAAAGCTCTCGATTTACCGGTCGATCTACGTTCCCATCCTCACCTATGGTCATGAGCTTTGGGTCATGACCGAAAGGACAAGATCACGGGTACAAGCGGCCGAAATGAGTTTCCTCCGCCAGGTGGCGGGGCTCTCCCTTAGAGATAGGGTGAGAAGCTCTGTCATTCGGGGGGAGCTCAAAGTAAAGCTGCTGCTCCTCCACATCGAGAGGAGCCAGATGAGGTGGTTCGGGCATCTGGTCAGGATGCCACCCGAACGCCTCCCTAGGAAGGTGTTTCGGGCACGTCCGACCGGTAGGAGGCCACGGGGAAGACCCAGGACACGCTGGGAAGACTATCTCTGCCGGCTGGCCTGGGAACGCCTCGGGATCCCCCGGGAGGAGCTGGACGAAGTGGCTGGGGAGAGGGAAGTCTGGGCTTCCCTGCTTAGGCTGCTGCCCCCGCGACCCGACCTCGGATAAGCGGAATAAGATGGATGGATGGATGGATGGATAACATATAGAACATGCTATACGTTTACCAAACAATCTGTCACTCCTAATCGCTAAATCCCATGAAATCTTATACGTCTAGTCTCTTACGTGAATGAGATAAATAATATTATTTGATATTTTACGCTAACGTGTTAATAATTTCACACATAAGTCGCTTCAAACTATGAAAAAAACTGCGAATTATAGTCTGAAAAATACGATACTTTAAGAAGAGTAGTCAGCGTACAACTTGTAGAGCAGAATATATTCACTTTCCATTTAAAATGACCCCACGCACAGTTATTATTGTCGAACCAGCAGACACCACAAGTGAGTACTGAGATGATTGTCTGGGGCTGCATGAGTGCTGCTGGCACTGCCGAGGAGAAACATTCATTCCAACAAGCACAGTATTTTTCGGACTATAAGGCGCACTTGAAATCTTTTAATTTTCGCAAAACTCGACAGTGCGCCTTATAACCCGGTGCGCCTAATGTACGGAATCATTTTGATTTCGAAGCTATTTTATTTGGTACATGGTGAAATGATAAGTGTGACCAGTAGATGGCAGTCACACATAAGAGATATGTGTAGACTGGAATTTGACTCAGGTAAACAACACTAAAATTGTATATGTTCCATTGAAAATATAGAACATTACACACCGCGCTCAAAAATCTATCACAATGTTTGAGTACGACTTTGGTAAGCTATAAAGCCGCACCGCTTGATGGATTGTACTGTGCTTCAACATACGAGTATTATTATGGTGTGTGTATAAGGTAAGACATATTATCTGGCGTTTTGTTTTGCAATATTATGCAAAAGCAACTTTTCTTACCTTCTAGTACCTGCTGATCTGTATTTGGGATCTGCATAAGTCCTGAAAACTTGCGCGCGGTCCGCCTTTGTAGTCCGTGACGACAATATAGTCGATAAGCTTCTTCTTTTTCTCTATCTTGTTGTGGGACATTCATCCTTCGGTGTTGCCATTTCTAATATAAAGTAGTGTAAAGTTCCTACTTATATCTGTCAGTAAACTCGCCATGAAAGCGCTAAAACATACTGGTGTTGTGAGTTTACATTATTCACCCAAGGAAGTTTAGTTATTAGAGAGTTCCGGTCGGACGGTTTTTCACGGGACACATTTCCGGCGTTGTTGTTGCACTAGTGAGCCACGGATGAGGAGATTCTGCTCCGTTATTGATTGAAGTAAAGTCTGAATGTCATTAAAACAGTTAGCTCGCCAGACATGAACCCAATTGAGCAGGGGTATCAAACTCAAATACAGAGTGGGCCAAAATTTAAAACTGAACAAAGCCGCGGGCCAAGGTTGAACAAATTAACCTTTTAATAGGGACCCAAACAAGTTTTGCATTGAATATTGAACAAGCAAGGCTTATATAACTTTATAGTGACATGCAAAATGGAGTTTCAAATAATAATAATAATTAAAGCTGCAAGCAGCATTGGTCGGGCCCGCGTATTTGGCAGGTGCTAGTCCTAACTGTCCCAATACTTTTGTCCAGTGATAGTCATAAGTGTCCCAATACTTTTGTCTACTTTTAGTCTGAAGTGTCCCAAGACTTTTGTCTAGTGTACCTACCTTGTCTGCATTGTGTGGGCACGTTGGTGCTTCCTGCTTTTAAGCAGCCATCTTAAAAAAACAGCAGCGCAGCGGGTCTTTGAAGGGTCATAAAATCAAAACCGGAGCAATTAGAAAAAAAGCGCTTCTGTCATTGTAATCACAAGGGTTCAATCTCTCTCCTGTGTTAGTTTGAAAGCGAAATGACAAACGCGCTCAGAGGAGTTCGTTTTTGAAGGAAGGTGACCGGTTTTTACAAAAAATTTGTTTTGAAGGGGGAATAGCAAACTTCCTGTTGATTTTTGCTGGGGGTTGTCAATTCATGAAATGTAGGTCTAAGTGAGACCTACATAGAGGTTTTTGTTTCATGTCTCTCCGACCTTCCCAGTGGGAGTTACAGGCAGTTTTGTCATTTTTTTCTTCTGAGGAGCAGTTTTTTTTGCGTTTTATTAAAAAATTGCACAAGAGCGCAATTTTTAAATTTGGGGTTAGGTTTTTTCATTAGATCGCAATATTTGCCAGTCCTGATGTGTGCGTTCAGTTTGGTGAGTTTTGAAGCATGTTAAGGGGGTCAAATTACAGCTCAAAGAGGCAAAAGTGACTGTTTTTAGTACTTTTTTGTCTTGAAGGGGGAATTGCCAACTTCCTGTTGATTTTAGCCCGAGAATGTACTATTATGAAATGTAGGTCTAAGTCAGACCTACATAGAGGTTTTTGTTTCATGTCTCTCCGACCTTCCTAGTGGGAGTTACAGGCAGTCTAGTTTTTTTTTTCCTAGGGGGCGCTAGAGCGCAATTTTGAGTTTTGTGGTTCGGTTTTTCTTAAAAAAGGCAATTTTCGCAGGTCCTGATGTGTGGGTCAAATATGGTGAGTTTTGAAGCATGTTAAGTGGGTCAAATTACAGTTTAATGTGGCGGCGGAAGAATAAAGAATAAAACCTTACAAATACAATAGGTCCTTATGTCCCATTGCATAAGGACTCCCTGTAGGAGTCCTTATGCAATGGGCCATGCGGGCCCTAATAATTAAAAAATATCAATGGCATATCAAATACAACTTAAATAAAAAATTGAATGCCTCTTTTCTATTTGCAGCCTTCTGAGGTAAATATCAACATTAACTTTTTCCACAGGCTAATAAATTTGAAAATAAAATAACAATGAATAAACCAACCATTCAGGACTTTAAACTGCTCGGTTTGCAACACACTGATCTAATCTGATGTGCCCAAGCCAGATACCTGCCATTTTTTCTTGGATGCTAGTTCATTAATGTTGGGGTTCAGGCTTTGAGCTGAGGCAACCTTCATTATCGAACGAAGGTGTTCATCAGTCATTATATCTCGTAGTCCGCCCGGATCACAGTCTTGGGGGCGTGCCTTTAACGTCGACTACGAGCTATCGTCACGTCCGCTTTTCATCCATTCCAACAACATGCCGGCCCGATCACAAAATATGTGCGGCGTCTGCATGCACAAACATGAGAATGCAATGCGTACTTAATCAACAGCGAAATACAGGTTACACTGAGGGTGCCCGTATAAACAAATTATACACTGTTAGAAATACACGCTACACTGTGTGAACCCACACCAAACAAGAATGACAAACACATTTTGGGAGAACATCTGCACCGTGACACAACATAAACACAACGGAACAAATACCCAGAACCCTTTGCAGCACTAACTCTTCCGGGACGCTACAAAATACACCGCCCCACACACACACACACACACACACACACACCTTGTAGCGTCCCGGAAGAGTTAGTGCTGCAAAGGATTCTGGGTATTTGTTCTGTTGTGTTTATGTTGTGTTACGGTGCTGATGTTCTCCCGAAATGTGTTTGTCATTCTTGTTTGGTGTGGGTTCACAGTGTGGCGTATATTTCTAACAGTGTAAAAGTTGTTTATACGGCCACCCTTAGTGTAACCTGTACCGCTGTTGATTAAGTATGCATTGCATTCACGTGTGTTTGCGTGCGTGCGTGCGTGCGTGCGTGCGTGCGTGCGTGCGTGCGTGCGTGCGTGCGTGTGCGCGTGTGCGTGCGGAAGCCGCACATATTATGTGACTGGGCCAGCACTCGTTGGGTTGGATGAAAAGCAAACGTGACTATTATTGGGAGGGGCAGTGAAATTGGGAGTATGAGAATTAGCGGTGACTGCGGCGTTACCGTGGCACCGCCGCTGTATATAACCGGCGGGCCAGCTCCAGTGTTAATTTGATATCGCCTCAAGGGCCAAGTGAAATTACACGGCGGGCCAAATTTGGCCCGCGGGCCAGAGTTTGACACCCATGCAATTGAGCACCTAAGGGGCATTCTCAAGCAAAAGGTGGAGCAGCGTACCGTACCCTTTCGTACCTTTCAAGTTGTAACCTGACTACTCTAAGTTGAATTCAAGTTTCATTTATTTCGCTGAAATATAAAGGAGTGTAAGAATTAGAGATGCGCGGTTTGCGGACACAACCGCGGAGTCCGCGGATTATCCGCGGATCGGGCGGATGAAATTAAAAAAACTAAGATTTTATCCGCTCGCGGGTCGGGTCGGGCGGATTAATTTTTTTTTTTTTTTTTTTTTTTGCGGGTGGCAGTTAAACCAATTGGGAAATATATATACATAGTTAAATGTTGTTACCCACATACGAAAAACGAGCAGGCACCTGCAGCATATGCCACAACAGAAGAAAAAAAAAGAAAAGAGATGGACACTTTTACGGAGCGGAGAAGGGACGCCTCGCCGGGGTCCGGGACCGAGGCCCCTTCCCCCGAGAGGGCCCCACCGGGAGCCGTAGCTGAGGCGATCCGCGAGAAGGGCCCGACGCACGTCCAGGGTCATTACCGCGCCCACCGCACCGACACCCCGCCTCGTCCGCTTTCGCCGCGGCCGGCGTCACGCGCAGCAGGTAAGCAGCTTACCTGCCCGCCACCCCCGTGGCCGGGGGCTCGTAACATGGGTCACTCCGCGCGCTCCGCCCGCGCAGCTTACCTGCTTGCCACCCCTGTTGCCGGGGGCGCGTAACAGGGGTCACTCCGCGCGTAGTGCGCTCATGAAAGGGGTGGGGCTCACCCTGGTTGATATAGAGAGCAGGACGGTGGCCATGGAAGTTGGAACCCGCTAAGGAGTGTGTAACAACCCACCTGCCGAATCAACTAGCCCTGAAAATGGATGGCGCTGGAGCGTGGGCCCATATCTGGCCGTCGCCGGCAGCGAGACGCACTTGGAGGTGCGCTCAGCGCGGCTCCCATATGATTGCGCACTGGTGTGCGTCTGGGTCGTGACAGCGTGGCACGCGAATGTCTGTACTGCATTGGATCAGTCTCCTTTCTTTAACAGGCAAAAGCTTTATAACCTCACCATACCTGCCAAGTTTTAAATCAGAAAAACCTAGTAGCCAGGGTCCAAGGGCCGCAGGCCCCGGTAGGTCCAGGACAAAGTCCTGGTGGAGGGTTCAGGGCTTCGCCCCCCGACGCAAAATGACTATTAGCATTCAGACAGGTTAAAATGTTGCTAAAACCATCACTTTTCTATCAGTCACAGTGACTTTTCAAAACAAAAATATTACAGCAAAAATCATATGGGTTGATTGACATGTTTATTCTGTAAGCTAACTTCAATAGTTTGAAATTATTTTGACAGTTAATGCCAGTTATCCTGTCAACCTTTCACAAGACTTCAATTTGTTAATTGAAAGTATAAATAGTATAAACACTTTTTACAGTATGTCGTGCTGTGAAATACAGCCGACAGGATTGCGCATGCATGTTGCAGGAGAACAAAGGACTTCTTTCATTTAAGGTTTGTGATAAACCATCAAACTCATTCGTTAAAAGGACTCTATAGTAATATAAAGCGAATTTTTCTGGACATTATCATGCAAGAAAAGTTTATTTTTGGGATCGCGATCACCGCGTAATGATTTTTAAAGGTTGCATTACATTATTAACTGTCCCATGTGATCAGCCAGTGCGATTGGAAGTCCATGCTCAATTATTGCCTCCGTAAATAAAACTTCGGCATTTATCACATCCAAAGAATCTGTTTGGGCGACGAAAAACGTTGAAAGTTTTCCACTTGTATCGCTAGCAACGGCATTAGACTTGTGTTTTTTTGTCCCAACGTGGTCTTTTACATCGCTAATTCCTCCGTGTCCGATCGAAAAATCTTGTCTGCACAAGGTGCAATTCGCGTAGTTTTCACCCTTTTTTAAAAAATTTTTATTAATATTAGATATATAACAACGGGCGGATGGTGGGCGGGTGCAAATCTGATCAAACGTTACATCGGGTGGATGGCGGATGGTTGACGACTTTCTGACGCGGTTGCGGATGAAATAATTGCCTATCCGCGCATCTCTAACACACACACACACACACACACACCTTGTAGCGTCCCGGAAGAGTTAGTGCTGCAAAGGATTCTGGGTATTTGTGCTGTTGTGTTTATGTTGTGTTACGGTGCGGATGTTCTCCCGAAATGTGTTTGTCATTCTTGTTTGGTGTGGGTTCACAGTGTGGCGTATATTTCTAAAAGTGTAAAAGTTGTTTATATGGCCACCCTTAGTGTAACCTGTACCGCTGTTGATTAAGTATGCGTTGCATTCACGTGTGTGTGTGTGTGTGTGTGCGTGCGTGCGTGCGTGCGTGCGTGCGTGCGTGCGTGCGTGCGTGCGTGCGTGCGTGCGTGCGTGCGTGCGGAAGCCGCACATATTATGTGACTGGGCCAGCACTCGTTGGGTTGGATGAAAAGCAAACGTGACTATTATTGGGAGGGGCAGTGAAATTGGGAGTATGAGAATTAGCGGTGACTGCGGCGTTACCGTGGCACCGCCGCTGTATATAACCGGCGGGCCAGCTCCAGTGTTAATTTGATATCGCCTCAAGGGCCAAGTGAAATTACACGGCGGGCCAAATTTGGCCCGCGGGCCAGAGTTTGACACCCATGCAATTGAGCACCTAAGGGGCATTCTCAAGCAAAAGGTGGAGCAGCGTACCGTACCCTTTCGTACCTTTCAAGTTGTAACCTGACTACTCTAAGTTGAATTCAAGTTTCATTTACTTCGCTGAAATATAAAGGAGTGTAAGAATAGAAATAAACAGGCTTTCTAGATGTGAACTGTCAAGAAGCGTTGTTACAACCAAGAAATAATCTACTAAAAGTATGGACATTTTAGGTTTGACACAGTAAATATTCTTTGTTAACATAGAACACATGTAAAGTCAATGATTAGTTCTTTCAACACATTCTTGACAACATGAAACACACATGACAAGTATTAAAAACAGTCCGTGGATTAGTGATTGTGTGTTTAGCGGAGTCTCTGTATCAATGGCGTTATCATCGGTAAGTACACAGTCACATTCATATCACGCCCCAGCACCGCCTCTTTTACCCATGCTGATGACAGCCACATTCTTGGGTTTCCCTGGGGGACTTTTCCATACATCAACTAAAAAAGGGACAAGAAATTCAACAACAAAATATGGCGGGAGGAAAAAAACACATGTGAGATTTCAAATGGGGTACAAGTAAAAAAAAAAAAAAAAAAGTTTGCCATGAAAGGGGATGAGTCACTTTAAACCAAATATATCCGAAGCAGCCCGATGCTCGTCTTTTATTGGCATGTAAAATCGAACAATCAAAAAAACACTAACAATGAGGGAAAATAAAGCAAAAACGCAGAATGTAAAGAGAAAAAGCAGAAATATTGATGCAAAATCATAAACACTTACTAAGATTCAAATATCATGCACTCAGTGTGTAGTGTGCGGGTAGCGCTTGATCGACTAAGACTGTGCGTACAATTGATAACAAGTCCAGACCGCCCTACTTAAATGAGGTTTTTGTGTGTACTATGCAGCTTTCACCATTGAGACACCCATTCACTGCACATTCATGTTATCATCATCGGGTTTTTTTTTTAACGGTCATTTTAGAAGCAGTCCTGCAGTGCATCTACAAACCCTGTTTCCATATGAGTTGGGAATAATAATTAACTTAGAATTTCATGGCTGCAACACGTGCCAAAGTAGTTGGGAAAGGGCATGTTCACCACTGTGTTACATGGCCTTTCCTTTTAACAACACTCAGTAAACGTTTGGGAACTGAGGAGACACATTTTTTGAAGCTTCTCAGGTGGAATTCTTTCCCATTCTTGCTTGATGTACAGCTTAAGTTGTTCAACAGTCCGGGGGTCTCCGTTGTGCTATTTTAGGCTTCATAATGCACCACACATTTTCAATGGGAGACAGGTCTGGACTACAGGCAGGCCAGTCTAGTACCCGCACTCTTTTACTATGAAGCCACGTTGATGTAACACGTGGCTTGGCATTGTCTTGCTGAAATAAGCAGGGGCGTCCACGGTAACGTTGCTTGGATGGCAACATATGTTGCTCCAAAACCTGTATGTACCTTTCAGCATTAATGGTGCCTTCACAGATGTGTAAGTTACCCATGTCTTGGGCACTAAAACACCCCCATACCATCACAGATGCTGGCTTTTCAACTTTGCGCCTATAACAATCCGGATGGTTCTTTTCCTCTTTGGTCCGGAGGACACGACGTCCACAGTTTCCAAAAACAATTTGAAATGTGGACTCGTCAGACCACAGAACACTTTTCCACTTTGTATCAGTCCATCTTAGATGAGCTCAGGCCCAGCGAAGCCGACGGCGTTTCTGGGTGTTGTTGATAAACGGTTTTTGCTTTGCATAGGAGAGTTTTAACTTGCACTTACAGATGTAGCGACCAACTGTAGTTACTGACAGTGGGTTTCTGAAGTGTTCCTGAGCCCATGTGGTGATATCCTTTACACACTGATGTCGCTTGTTGATGCGGTACAGCCTGAGGGATCGAAGGTCACGGGCTTAGCTGCTTACGTGCAGTGATTTCTCCAGATTCTCTGAACCCTTTGATGATATTACGGACCGTAGATGGTGAAATCCCTAAATTCCTTGCAATAGCTGGTTGAGAAAGGTTTTTCTTAAACTGTTCAACAATTTGCTCACGCATTTGTTGACAATGTGGTGACCCTCGCCCCATCCTTGTTTGTGAATGACTGAGCATTTCATGGAATCTACTTTTGTACCCAATCATGGCACCCACCTGTTCCCAATTAGCCTGCACACCTGTGGGATGTTCCAAATAATGTTTGATGAGCATTCCTCAACTTTATCAGTATTTATCGCAACTTTTCCCAACTTCTTTGTCACGTGTTGCTGGCATCAAATTCTAACGTTAATGATTATTTACAAAAAAAAAATGTTTATCAGTTTGAACATCAAATATGTTGTCTTTGTAGCATATTCAACTGAATATGGGTTGAAAATGATTTGCAATTCATTGTATTCCGTTTATATTTACATCTAACACAATTTCCCAACTCATATGGAAACAGGGTTTGTACAACAGAATCCACTTTTTAACTGTGAGTGTGTGTTGGGGTGTTCCAGACACCAGAAAATGCATATTGCAATATGAGATAAGTTAATAATATCTCAATATAAAAAAACAAACATTAAAAAAACACCAGTAGACACCAAAACGCATGCTGTATTTTCCGGACTATAAGGCGCACTTAAAATCCTTTTTCCTCCTGCAAACACGACAGTGCGCCTTATAACGGTGCGCCTAATTTCAGGAATAAGTTTGGTTGAACTTACTCACCTCAAAGCAATTTTAATTTGTACATGGTGTAATGATAAGTGTGACCAGTAGATGGCAGTCAAACATAAGAGAGGCTGCACCGTTTGATGTGCTTCAACATACGAGTATTATTACAGTGTGTGTATAAGGAAAGACATATTATCTGGCGTTTTGTTTCGCAATATTATGCAAAAGCAAAACAAAACAAAACAAAACAAAACGGCGCATCCTGAAGCGACTGTCAGAAAGCGGCTTGAAGATGATGTGTAAAACATCATCTATGCAACATTTTGACCAAAGAACCACCATTACATGTTATGTAGACCACAAGGAAGCGTTCTCCATTTAGAAAAAATAAAATAAAATATCACCCCTTTAATGCGCCTTATACAAACCCCGTTTCCATATGAGTTGGGAAATTGTGTCAGATGTAAATATAAACGGAATACAATGATTTGCAAATCATTTTCAACCCATATTCAGTTGAATATGCTACAAAGACAACATATTTGATGTTCAAACTGATAAACTTTTTTTTTTTTTTGTCATTAACTTTAGAATTTGATGCCAGCAACACGTGACAAAGAAGTTGGGAAAGGTGGCAATAAATACTGATAAAGTTGAGGAATGCTCATCAAACACTTATTTGGAACATCCCACAGGTGTGCAGGCTAATTGGGAACAGGTGGGTGCCATGATTGGGTATAAAAGTAGATTCCATGAAATGCTCAGTCATTCACAAACAAGGATGGGGCGAGGGTCACCACTTTGTCAACAAATGCGTGAGCAAATTGTTGAACAGTTTAAGAAAAAACTTTCTCAACCAGCTATTGCAAGGAATTTAGGGATTTCACCATCTACGCTCCGTAATATCATCAAAGGGTTCAGAGAATCTGGAGAAATCACTGCACGTAAGCAGCTAAGCCCGTGACCTTCCATCCCTCAGGCTGAACCTCATCAACAAGCGACATCAGTGTGTAAAGGATATCACCACATGGGCTCAGGAACACTTCAGAAACCCACTGTCAGTAACTACAGTTGGTCGCTACATCTGTAAGTGCAAGTTAAAACTCTCCTATGCAAGGCGAAAACCGTTTATCAACAACACCCGGAAACGCCGTCGGCTTCGCTGGGCCTGAGCTCATCTAAGTTGGACTGATACAAAGTGGAAAAGTGTTCTGTGGTCTGACGAGTCCACATTTCAAATTGTTTTTGGAAACTGTGGACGTCGTGTCCTCCGGACCAAAGAGGAAAAGAACCATCCGGATTGTTATAGGCGCAAAGTTGAAAAGCCAGCATGTGTGATGGTATGGGGGTGTATTAGTGCCTAAGACATGGGTAACTTACACATCTGTGAAGGCACCATTAATGCTGAAAGGTACATACAGGTTTTGAAACATATGTTGCCATCCAAGCAACGTTACCATAGACGCCCCTGCTTATTTCAGCAAGACAATGCCAAGCCACGTGTTACATCAACGTGGCTTCATAGTAAAAGAGTGCGGGTACTAGACTGGCCTGCCTGTAGTCCAGACCTGTCTCCCATTGAAAATATGAAGCCTAAAATAGCACAACGGAGACCCCCGGACTGTTGAACAACTTAAGCTGTACATCAAGCAAGAATGGGAAAGAATTCCACCTGAGAAGCTTAAAAAATGTGTCTCCTCAGTTCCCAAACGTTTACTGAGTGTTGTTAAAAGGAAAGGCCATGTAACACAGTGGTGAACATGCCCTTTACCAACTACTTTGGCACGTGTCGCAGTCATGAAATTCTAAGTTAATTATTATTTGCAAAAAAAAAAAATAAGTTTATGAGTTTGAACATCAAATATGTTGTCTTTGTAGTGCATTCAATTGAATATGGGTTGAAAATGATTTGCAAATCATTGTATTCCGTTTATATTTACATCTAACACAATTTCCCAACTCATATGGAAACGGGGTTTGTATATGAAAAAATATAAAAAAAATAGACCATTCATCAGCTAAGAAAAATTATGAAATGATATTGCTGAATATACATTTTCAGATTACTGACATGAAATCATTTGTTATTTTTGACAGCCCTCTTTAAATATATATAAAACATTTGTTGGGTATTTTTACTAAAAACAAATTTAAGACCCTCAGTGGAAAAAATTTGGTCAGCCCTGCCTTAAACTACCAGTTCCGTGACATAGCACTTGATTTAATTCCTATATACTTCACTATTTGTATCGCTCAGCCCCGACCACCAGGTGTGTATATTTCCTGGCAACAATTCCTCCTGACATATGCTCGTCCTCCTGCGCTCCAGTGAGGTCATCCGTGTCAGCGGTGAGACCAGTCGCATGTAAACACGATTGCTCTTGCCTGATACCGTCTGGCAGGTCCGCCCGCAGAGAGAAGGAGAAGGATCAGGCTGTGACGCATCCTGCGGTGTCAAAGTGGTGTCACTCTCAATCTGTCCCTGAATCACTATCTGAGCAACACATGGCTCCTGGGAGCATGTCACCACCTCATTAATCACGTTCTGCCGTCCCGTACACGGAGGAGTCACGGACAATACTGCCCACGCTTGCATGATATCGTCATCGTTCAATGTTGAACACAAACCTTGCAGAGTTGCTTCGAAACAAGAACGTTTGATCATATTACGCCTATACTGGCTCACTTGCACTGGCGTCCTGTGCACTTAAGATGTGACTTTAAGGTTTTACTACTTCTGTTTAAATCACTTAACGGTCTAGCTCCATCTTATCCTGCTGATTGTGTTGTACCATATGCAGTGTTGGGACTAACGCGTTAACTAGTAATCTAACACGTTACTTTTTATATTCAGTAACTCAGTTACCGTTACTACATGATGCGTTACTGCCGTCTCTTTTCTGCTCTGCCCCCCTCTCCTGTGTGGAAAGATTATCAGGTGACCACAGATGAGGCGCTAGCTGTTCAAAGTCGGGACCCAGGGTGGACCACTCCTATGTGCATCAGTTGATGACGTCTCTGCGTTGCTGACTTGTCTCCACTCAAGATGATCTCCTGCTGGCCCCACTATGGACTGGACTCTCACTATTATGTTAGATCCACTATGGACTGGACTCTCACTATTATGTTAGATCCACTATGGACTGGACTCTCACACTATTATGTTAGATCCACTATGGACTGGACTCTTACTATTATGTTAGATCCACTATGGACTGGACTCTCACTATTATGTTAGATCCACTATGGACTGGACTCTCACACTATTATGTTAGATCCACTATGGACTGGACTCTCACACTATTATGTTAGATCCACTATGGACTGGACTCTCACTATTATGTTAGATCCACTATGGACTGGACTCTCACTATTATCATAGATCCACTATGGACTGGACTCTCACTATTATGTTAGATCCATTATGGACTGGACTCTCACTATTATGTTAGATCCACTGTGGACTGGACTCACACACTATTATGTTAGATCCACTATGGACTGGACTCTCACACTATTATGTTAGATCCACTATGGACTGGACTCTCTCACTATTATGTTAGATCCACTGTGGACTGGACTCTCACACTATTATGTTAGATCCACTATGGACTGGACTCTCACTATTATGTTGGATCCACTATGGACTGGACTCTCACTATTATGTTAGATCCACTATGGACTGGACTCTCACACTATTATGTTAGATCCACTATGGACTGGACTCTCTCACTATTATGTTAGATCCACTGTGGACTGGACTCTCACACTATTATGTTAGATCCACTATGGACTGGACTCTCACTATTATGTTGGATCCACTATGGACTGGACTCTCACTATTATGTTAGATCCACTATGGACTGGACTCTCACACTATTATGTTAGATCCACTATGGACTGGACTCTCACACTATTATGTTAGATCCACTATGGACTGGACTCTCACACTATTATGTTAGATCCACTATGGACTGGACTCTCACTATTATGTTGGATCCACTATGGACTGGACTCTCACTATTATCGTAGATCCACTATGGACTGGACTCTCACTATTATGTTAGATCCACTATGGACTGGACTCTCACTATTATGTTAGATCCACTATGGACTGGACTCTCACTATTATGTTAGATCCACTATGGACTGGACTCTCACTATTATGTTAGATCCGCTATGGACTGGACTCTCACTATTATGTTAGATCCACTATGGACTGGACTCTCACTATTATCGTAGATCCACTATGGACTGGACTCTCACTATTATGTTAGATCCACTATGGACTGGACTCTCACTATTATGTTAGATCCACTATGGACTGGACTCTCACACTATTATGTTAGATCCACTATGGACTGGACTCTCACTAGTATGTTAGATCCACTATGGACTGGACTCTCACACTATTATGTTAGATCCGCTATGGACTGGACTCTCACACTATTATGTTAGATCCACTATGGACTGGACTCTCACTATTATGTTAGATCCACTATGGACTGGACTCTCACTATTATGTTAGATCCGCTATGGACTGGACTCTCACACTATTAACTAGATCCACTCGACGTCCATTGCACTGGTCGCCCAAGGGTGGGGGTCCCCACATCTGCGGTCCCCTCCAAGATTTCTCATTGTATCCCATTGGGTTGAGTTTTTCCTTGCCCTGATGTGGGATCTGAGCCGAGGATGTCGTTGTGGCTTGTGCAGCCCTTTGAGACACTTGTGATTAAGGGCTATATAAATAAACTTTGATTGGTAAACTTTGAACTTTCTGACAAGTGTAAAATAAGTTAACCACTAACGGTCGCTGTTAAAAAATCAAAAAAAATTTTACCAAAAAAATATAAAAACACTGCTGTGTGCAGGCGCCAAGTCCTGTTGGAACTTGAAATCTCCATCTCCATAGAGCAGGTCAGCAGCAGGAAGCATGAAGTGCTCTAAAACTTGCTGGTAGACGGCTGCGTTGACCCTGGATCTCAGGAAACAGAGTGGACCGACACCAGCAGATGACATGGCACCCCAAACCATCACTGATGGTGGAAACTTTACACTAGACTTCAGGCAACGTGGATCCTGTGCCTCTCCTGTCTTCCTCCAGACTTTGGGACCTCGATTTCCAAAGGAAATGCAAAATTTGCATGGTTGGGTGATGGTTTGGGGTGCCATGTCATCTGCTGGTGTCAGTCCACTCTGTTTCCTGAGATCCAGGGTCAACGCAGCCGTCTACCAGCAAGTTTTAGAGCACTTCATGCTTCCTGCTGCTGACCTGCTCTATGGAGATGGAGATTTCAAGTTCCAACAGGACTTGGCGCCTGCACACAGCGCAAAATCTACCCGTGCCTGGTTTACGGACCATGGTATTTCTCTTCTAAATTGGCCCGCCAACTCCCCTGACCTTAGCCCCATAGAAAATCTGTGGGGTATTGTGAAAAGGAAGATGCAGAATGCCAGACCCAAAAACGCAGAAGAGTTGAAGGCCACTATCAGAGCAACCTGGGCTCTCATAACACCTGAGCAGTGCCAGAAACTCATCGACTCCATGCCACGCCGCATTAACGCAGTAATTGAGGCAAAAGGAGCTCCAACCAAGTATTGAGTATTGTACATGCTCATATTTTTCATTTTCATACTTTTCAGTTGGCCAACATTTCTAAAAATCCCTTTTTTGTATTAGCCTTAAGTAATATTCTAATTTTGTGACACACGGAATTTTGGATTTTCATTTGTTGCCACTTCAAATCATCAAAATCAAATGAAATAAACATTTGAATGCATCAGTCTGTGTGCAATGAATAAATATAATGTACAAGTTACACCTTTTGAATGCAATTACTGAAATAAATCAAGTTTTTCAAAATATTCTAATTTACTGGCTTTTACCTGTATTTGAGATATTTCATCTTACTTAGATTTCAGTTTTTGCAGTGTACCTTTTCGTCAGTGTGCATGTGTTACTTAACTCTCTAAAGAATTGTATTTTTTGACCTGCACGCCACCTTCTGCCTCTGCACCCCGGAGTCACAATTTTGGCTCTGTTGACAACCACTAAAATAAAATGTGATCCATAAACATCAATCAAAAAGGGGGGCTTACTTTTTCTTGTCCTTGTCCTTCTTGAGGGGCTGAGCGCCGCCTTGGAGAGCCTGGCCCATCAGTGTCTCTGCAGCCACCCTCCTCCTGTTGAAGGCATTCATCTCCTCCTCCAGCTCGCGTTTTTTCTCTTCCAGGTTCTTCTTTTCTTCCTGGTGCAGCCGTTTGAGCTGCTCAAACCTCTCGTGGAGCTGAAAGCCAAAACAGAATAGAATCAGGACATGCCTGCCATGTCTTACTGTGTCAGTCGGGCCAATAATCATCACCTCTTTTTCCTTTTCTTTCAGCTCTGCTTCGGTCTCCTTCACTTTGTTGACGAACATCTGCCTCATTTCTTCTTCCTTGATTTGCAGATCTCTAATGAACTCCCTCCTCTTTGCTTCATACGTCTCCTGCAAGCTGCAGATTAAAGTCAAATATTAGTTTTTACTAGAACATGTCTACGGAGCCCCTAAAGGGACATGGGAATTTTTTTTTTTTTTAGACATGTATCTCATGGCCAAAAAAATGTAAAAAGAAAAAAAATAATTAAATTGTTACATGTATCCAGTGATTATACTATAAAGTTATTTTCCATTTAACGTCACCAGTTTTAGATTATTTTTATTCAAAATCGCTGAATTTTCACATTTGCGGTTCAAATACTGAGAAGAGAGGGCGCGGTGATCAGCAGCCAGTTGAGGCACGTCACTCAGTGCCTCAACATGGATTCCGGACTCGGCTAACTGCTGGCCTGCTGTGCAGTGAGACTCTATTGCTATATGAATTATATTATACATTTCCATAGTTTAGTTAGCTGAGGTATATCATGTACAGTGTATTTTGTCAACAACTGTATGTGTGTAACGTATTTCTTGTGCTGAGCGATCATAAAACGGCTGCAGTGCAAAAGACGCACTGGCTGAGGCTCGCAGTAATCCGCCTCCTGCACCCCCGCCGTAGAATTGTTATATCAACTAAAGCCCACACTTAAACTTTCCACGTGCAAGATTGAATCTATTTTAAAAAAGTTATTTCATAAGAAGCCAAAAAGTGCAAAAACAATAATGTTCGTGTTGGAGGAGTTGTGAATGACTGCAGGGCCACAACATTAGGTACACCTGCAGACTGCAGGTGTACCTAATTCACAACTCCTCCAACACGAACATTATTGTTTTTGCACTTTTTGGCTTCTTATTAAATAACTTTTGTAACCTATTTGTCACGGCCAGGGTGCATTGGAATGCGCCCTCATCATTGCGCTCTGCGCTTCACACCGCGGGACACGCCCACGACTGTGGCACACATCCAGGGACGCGCCGCGCACGTCTCCGCCCTGCAGCTGCCGCCAGCTGCAATCACTTGCCGGCAATCATCACACCTGCCTGGAATGAAGGAGCTGCCTTCATAAACCTGGACATCTTGGCATGCCGGCGCCGGAAGATAATCATCTGTTGGCGTATAGTAAGCTATCATCCTGCTTGATGCAATACTGTTCTCTCTGTCTGTTTTCCCTTCCGTGTTTCATTGTTATATCATCCTACTGCAGACCTCCGTTCCCGTGTTTTGACGTTGCTGTGTGTCTCGTCATTTCTCGTCGTCGTTCCCCTGCTTCTCGGACTGCTCCTTGGATCTCGACCTCCCACTTGGACACGGATTCCCCTCTTCCCCTGGACTTCTTCATCTCTCGTTCAACACTTGGTAACGCACACCTCAGTTAAATACTACACATAGTCGTACACCATACACACTCTTGGATTTTGCCACACTCCATTTTCCTTAGTTCATATATTTAGTGTTGTTTATTATATATATATTACTATATATAATAAATCATTGAACATTACTGTCATCTAGTGTCTGTTGCCGTCACCTCCCCTGCAAACCTTAACACTATTTTCATGGGCTTTCCTCTTTGTGATGTTAAGTTCCTGTTATGCGCTGTTATACAGTATATGCCTTGAGCTCTTATTTTGAAGGCGCTAACAGTGGAAGTGATGACACGGAGTGAAGCGTAGGTTTTTGAAAGAAGATAAATAAAGTGGTCCTCGTGTAAACTGGAGCCTCCGTGTTTGTTATTTTGTAGTTTCATACAGTATAGGCGGCATTTATAAACCCTTGCTTACACTTTTTTAAATAGATTCAATCTTGCACGTGGAAAGTTTAAGTGAGGGCTTTAGTTGCGGCGCATGGACTTAATTTATAAGTAAAGGTAAGACCATATTAACGTTTTTTTTAATAAATGTGCTTTTTTGTGTGCTACAGTTTGTATGTGTAAAGTTAAAGTTAAGTTAAAGTACCAATGATTGTCACACACACACTAGGTGTAATGAAATTTGTCGTCTGCATTTGACCCATCCCCTTGTTCACCCCCTGGGAGGTGAGGGGAGCAGTGGGCAGCAGCGGCGCCGCGCCCGGGAATCATTTTTGGTGATTTAACCCCCAATTCCAACCCTTGATGCTGTGTGCCAAGCAGGGAAGAATGCTGGTATGAGCTTTTAAACATAACCCGTTAACTGCTGCCAATCAAATGGTGAATAAGATACTCTTTAGGGTTCATATGTTTGTAAATCTGACTGTGATGAAGTCAGTGCCTCACCAGTCATCAACCTCACCGCACGTCACTGCCCTGTACATATATTGCGCCGTCAGGTGCGTGTTAAAGTGCCTGCTGGTCACGATGCACTGCAGGAATGTAGCAGCAGAGTACTTTCACGAAATAAAAGCATGTTATATTGCATGTTTATGAGCTGGAGTATGTCTAGAACTATATGTAGATGTATTATTTTTGGTTTGTTTCTTTAGAAAAACTAAAACGACAGCGACCACATGCATCCTTGGTAGCAGTCATGGTGTCTCTTGTGTAGTTGGTCATACTCTCTTTATACACAACTCTGCATTCAGAGTCCTAGGACAATTTGACCGTCATCCTCTTCATAACCTCTTAAGGCCCGAAGCTGTTTGTTTACATGCTTTTTTTAATTTCTCTTTGCTATTTGGGCTTATTGGACCCTAATTAGAATAAAAACTACGAATCATATTTGTATATGATGTACTTGCCGTATTTTCCGCACTATTAGCCGCACCTAAAAACCACAAATTTACTCAAAAGCTGACAGTGCGGCTTTTAACCCGGTGCGCTTTATATATGGATTAATATTACGATTCATTTTCATAAAGTTTCGATCTCGCAACTTCGGTAAACAGCCGCCATCTTTTTTCCCGGTAGAACAGGAAGCGCTTCTTCTTCTACGCAAGCAACCGGCAAGGTAAGCACCCGCCCCCATAGAACAGGAAGCGCTTCTTCTTCTACTGTAAGCAACCACCCGCCCGCGTAGAAGAAGAAAAAGCGCGCGGATATACCGTACGTTTCATTTCCTTTGTGTGTTTACATCTGTAAAGACCACAAAATGGCTCCTACTAAGCGTCAGGGATCCGGTTCATGAAAAGACGCAATCTCTCCATCCGCACACGGATTACTATTTCACAGCAACTGATATTCCTCTGAACCGCACTGTGGATACAACGGGAGCACGTACGGTGAATATTCGCACCACAGGGAATGAGAAGTCATCCTTCACTGTGGTTCTAGCTTGCCAATGCTAATGGCCAGAAACTTCCACCCATGGTGATATTCAAAAGGAAGACCTTGCCAAAAGAGACCTTTCCAGCCAGTGTCATCATAAAAGCTAACTCGAAGGGATGGATGAAGAAAAGATGAGCGAGTGGTTAAGGTAAGTTTAAGTTTACGCGAAGAGGCCGGGTGGCTTTTTTCACGCAGCTCTGTCCATGTTGATATACGTATGTTTGTGATTGCACATTTGCGTACATTTTGGGAGTGAACAGAGTTGTTAGAACGCTGGTTTTTAATATATTATTAAAGTTTGACTGACCTATTTGACTGTTTTTTTGACATTCCTTTAGCGCAGTTAGATGCGGCTTACAACACCGGGCGGCTTATAGGTGGACAAAGTTTTGAAATATGCCGTTCATTGAAGGCGCGGCTTTTAACCCAGGGCGCCTTATGGTGCGGAAAATACGGTAGTCCATAAGTACACAAACATGTACTTCATGTTTAGTGACATGCTAATTGTTATTTTTACACTTTTTTTTTTCCAAATTCCATTGTATGTTATACTTTTCTGACACCACCAGATGGCAGTATAAGTGTCCACATAAGTGGCCATAAGACCCCAATTCAGTAGTGTACACAATTTTGGAAATAAGAGCTAAAAGGTGATGCCCACGCATGTGGCCACTAAGCCTCTTTAATGACTAAACAATGATGTTCACCTGAACGACTGACTGTTAGGGTCTGCGTCCTTGAAGCCCATTTCCTCCAGCTTGCAGCGGCGGTAGAGCTCATAGTGGCGCGTGTGCGTTTGCTCACGGAGATCCTCCATGTTGACACGCAGCAGCATCTCCCTCAGCTTCACAAAGTCACAATGGTTCTCGTTCTCCACTGGCAGGCAGAAAGGTTCACAGAAGTGTGGACTGAACATCTTGTGAGGTTACAGAAGACTCACCTTGTACTGTTCCCCAGGGGTACAGCCTTGCTTTGACCATCTTATTGCCTACTTTGACTTCTTCCACACTGCCCACCACAGCAAAGGGGAGGTGCGTCTGTAATGGAGTTCAAACCACAGCTCGAGTCACTGCGCCGCGTTGATTGTTAAAGAGCACCATTACCCGACATGATGACGGCACATATTCCAATGGAAAAAAAAACATACCATGGCCAAGAGATCATAGTGCCTTCGACAAAACAGTCCGATTTAAAATGTCTAATGAACACGGAAGTATTTATCTTATACTAGGGATGTCCCGATCCAGGTTTTTGCACTTCCGATCCGATACCGATATTGTTTTTGCACTTCTGATCCGATACCGATACTGACCGATACTGGCCTATCCGAGCATGTATTAAAGTTTAAAGTTATTTAGCCTACTTAGTTGTCAGAATCATGTTGAAAAGGGTTTTAGTACTCTTGATAACAACTAGCCAGCTGAATTAGGGGAGTTTGAATAATACACAATGGTTGGTAACAAGAAACTGACCTGTTTATTCAAGGATAAACACAAAATAGACAAAATTATACATGACAAACAGAAATGGCATCATTGAACTAGGGCTGGGCCATATGGCCTTTTTTTAATATTGCGATATTTTAAGGCCATATTGCGATACACGATATATATCTCGATATTTTGCCTTAGCCTTGAATGAACACTTGATGCATATAATCACAGCAGTATGATGATTCTATGTGTTTTGATTGATTGATTGAGACTTTTGTTAGTAGGTTGCACAGTGAAGTACATAGTCCGTACAATTGACCACTAAATGGTAACACCCCAATACATTTTTCAACTTGTTTAAGTCGGGGTCCACTTAAATTGATTCATGATACAGATATATACTATCAGATATATACTATCATCATAATACAGTCATCACACAAGATAATCACATTGAATTATTTACATTATTTATAATCCAGGGTGTGGAGGGGGGCGCCGGATGTAAGTGTCAAAAAGACAGCCAAAAGAGTTTGATATGAGAATAAATCTAAAGTTAAAATATAGGGTAGAAATGCACCCATTTGCAGGAAATGTAGTCTTGATTTTCAACATTTTCTTTCAAGGCTTGCATGTCTACATTAAAACATTCTTCTTCATACTGCATTAATATATGCTACTTTTAAACTTTCATGCAGAGAAGGAAATCACAACTAAAAAAATCACTAATTTTTTCATACGGTGTTGATCTGGACATTTTTGCCTCGGTATTTTGATGGTGTGGACGTGTGGCACCGAATGGAGATAAGCGTCTCGACAGACGTTATAATATTTGAACAATGATGACGAAAACTGTTTTCTCTGTCGTGTCCGTGTGTCGAAAAATGTTATGCGCTTATTTTTTTATTTGATTTTGTGCCTGGCATATAATTGCTACGCGCAGAGGACGCTTAAACAGTGCGCAATTGCACAAGCGCGCACCTTAGAGAGAACATTGGTCACACGGCTGCGCTAGCATTACAGCTAACGTTAGCCATGCTGTTACCTCTCTGCTCGGGGAGGACGTATACGTACGTGACGTGTGACGTGACAGTATGTGACGTGTGTAAGAAGGTGCGCTTGCTGTCTGTGAGAGGGAGACACAGAAAAGAGTGAGAAGCGCCTGTCGTGTAATGCCAGCAGCTAAAAGCAACTGCGTGAGAATCCACAGAGTGGATGTGTTGAAGGTGTGCTGGAAAATGCGGAACGGAAATTAGGGAGCAGCAGAAAAAGGGAATGTACTATTTAAATAGGTACGTTGGAAAACACGGAGCGGAGTTTTTTTTTTTAACTGGATCTGAATCGGCATTTTCCCATGCCTTGCCGATACGCATTTTTTTGCAAATATCGGCGGCCGATCCGATCCAAATATCGGATCGGGACATCCCTATTTTATACACATCAGAACAGGTCCCAATACGGAAAACCATTGCATCTAATAGAGAATGTCTCATGTGCACCCCTGGTGGTGAAATCCATCAAAATTAGGGTGGTCCCAGAAAGGAGGGATTTTTTCACTTGAGTTTGTGTCGGATTTAAAAGTGCACCCCCTTTGGTCAATATATGTAATAACAAGTGTGTAAGAAATTAAAATTCTCCCCCTCTGGCCAAAATTAATTTAAAAAAATAAAATTTATGTTCGTCGGGATCGCATGTTACTGCGGGGTCGTTCTCCCAGGATGCAGACGGACAACTCCGGACGAAGCGTGCAGGTAGGATATGATGTATTGTCATAAAATCATACCACATACTAAATACCGGGAACAAACAAGAGGGATGCGTGCCGATCACACGGGGAGCTAAGGCAAAAACTTAGAACTTCCTGGGAAACTTATCAAGGAGCTTTTTGTATTATTAGGTCCATCAGTGCTAAATATTATAAACGTATCACTTTCCTCTGGCACTGTTCCCCTAGCATTCAAGAAAGCGGTTATTCATCCTCTGCTCAAAAGACCTAACCTTGATCCTGACCTCATGGTAAACTACCGACCGGTGTCCCACCTTCCCTTTATTTCGAAAATCCTCAAAAAAATTGTCGCACAGCAGCTAAATGAACACTTAGTGTCTAACAATCTCTGTGAACCTTTTCAATCCGGTTTCAGGGCAAATCACTCTACGGAGACAGCCCTCGCAAAAATGACTAATGATCTACTGCTAACGATGGATTCTGATGCGTCATCTATGTTGCTGCTTCTTGATCTTAGCGCTGCTTTCGATACCGTCGATCATAATATTTTATTAGAGCGTATCAAAACACGTATTGGTATGTCAGACTTAGCTTTGTCGTGGTTTAACTCTTATCTTACTGACAGGATGCAGTGCGTCTCCCATAATAATGTGACCTCGGACTATGTTAAGGTAACGTGCGGAGTTCTTCAGGGTTCGGTTCTTGGCCCTGCACTCTTTAGTATTGACATGCTGCCGCTAGGCGACATCATACGCAAATACGGTGTTAGCTTTCATTGTTATGCTGATGACACCCAACTCTACATGCCCCTAAAGCTGACCAACACGCCGGATTGTAGTCAGCTGGAGGCGTGTCTTAATGAAATTAAACAATGGATGTCCGCTAACTTCTTGCAACTCAACGCCAAGAAAACGGAAATGCTGATTATCGGTCCTGCTAAACACCGACATTTATTTAATAATACCACCTTAACATTTGACAACCAAACAATTACACAAGGCGAATCAGTAAAGAATCTGGGTATTATCTTCCACCCAACTCTCTCCTTTGAATCACACATTAAGAGTGTTACTAAAACGGCCTTCTTTCATCTCCGTAATATCGCTAAAATTTGTTCTATTTTATCCACTAGCGACGCTGAGATCATTATTCATGCGTTCGTTACGTCTCGTCTCGACTACGGGTCTTCGGGTCTCCCTATGTCTAGCATTAAAAGACTACAATTGGTACAAAATGCGGCTGCTAGACTTTTGACAAGAACAAGAAAGTTTGATCATATTACGCCTATACTGGCTCACCTGCACTGGCTTCCTGTGCACTTAAGATGTAACTTTAAGGTTTTACTACTTACGTATAAAATACTACACGGTCTAGCTCCATCCTATCTTGTCGATTGTATTGTACCATATGTCCCGGCAAGAAATCTGCGTTCAAAGAACTCCGGCTTATTAGTGATTCCCAGAGCCCAAAAAAAGTCTTCGGGCTATAGAGCGTTTTCTATTGGGGCTCCAGTACTATGGAATGCCCTCCCGGTAACAATTAGAGATGCTACCTCAGTAGAAACATTTAAGTCCCATCTTAAAACTCATTTGTATACTCTAGCCTTTAAATAGACCCCCCCTTTTAGACCAGTTGATCTGCCGTTTCTTTTCTTTTCTCCTTTGCTCCCCTCTTCCTTGTGGGGGGGGGGGCACAGGTCCGGTGGCCATGGATGAAGTGCTGGCTGTCCAGAGTCGGGACCCGGGGTGGACCGCTCACCTGTGCATCGGCTGGGAACATCTCTGCGCTGCTGACCCGTCTCCGCTCGGGATGGTGTCCTGCTGGCCCCACTATGGACTGGACTCTTACTATTATGTTAGATCCACTATGGACTGGACTCTCACTATTATGTTAGATCCACTATGGACTGGACTCTCACAATATTATGTCAGATCCACTCGACATCCATTGCATTCGGTCTCCCCTAGAGGGGGGGGTTACCCACATATGCGGTCCTCTCCAAGGTTTCTCATAGTCATTCACATCGACATCCCACTGGGGTGAGTTTTTCCTTGCCCTTATATGGGCTTTGTACCGAGGATGTCGTTTTGGCTTGTGCAGCCCTTTGAGACACTTGTGATTTAGGGCTATATAAATAAACATTGATTGATTGATTGGTTGAGAACAGGAATCATGAGCTAGAAACCAAGAATACCAACGCAAATAACGAAGCCAGACAGTGTGTGGCGAGCAACGTGAATAAATAGCTCTCTGATTAGTGCCCGGCAGCAGGTGAGCATCCCGGACACTAATCAGAGGCAGCTGAAACCAATCAGCACCCATGGTAACCAAAACACGAACTGAGGGAGTCCAAAACTAACAGAACAAAACATGATCCAGGCCACGGATCATGACAAAATGTACAGGGCAGTGACGTGCGGTGAGGTTGATGGCTGGTGAGGCACTGACTTCATCACAGTCAGATTTACAAACATATGAACCCTAAAGAGTATCTTATTCACCATTTGATTGGCAGCAGTTAACGGGTTATGTTTAAAAGCTCATACCAGCATTCTTCCCTGCTTGGCACTCAGCATCAAGGCTTGGAATTGGGGGTTAAATCACCAAAAATGATTCCCGGGCGCGGCGCCGCTGCTGCCCACTGCTCCCCTCACCTCCCAGGAGGTGATCAAGGGGATGGGTCAAATGCAGAGGACAAATTTCACCACACCTAGTGTGTGTGTGACAATCATTGCTACTTTAACTTAACTTTAACTTTACACATACAAACTGTAGCACACAAAAAAGCACATTTAATTAAAAAACGTTATTATGGTCTTACCTTTACTTAGAAATGCGCCGCTGTTGTGCTGGATTAATGAACCCCCTGATGGGAGTGTTATATCAACTAAAGCCCTCACTTCAACTTTCCACGTGCAAGATTGGATCTATTTAAAAAAGTGTAACCGAGGGTTTATAAATGTCGCCTATACTGTATGAAACTACAAAATAACAAACACGGAGGCTCCAGTTTACACGAGGACCACTTTATTTACCTTCTTTCAAAAACTTCCGCTCCACTCCAACGTGTCAAAATTCCGCTCTTAGCGCCTTCAAAATAAGAGCTCAAGGCATATACTGTATAACAGCGCATAACAGGAACTTAACATCACAAAGAGGAAAGCCCATGAAAATAGGTTACAAAAGTTATTTAATAAGAAGCCAAAAAGTGCAAAAACAATAATGTTCGTGTTGGAGGAGTTGTGAATTAGGTACACCTGCAGTCTGCAAGTGTATCTAATGTTGTGTCCCTGCAGTCATTCACAACTCCTCCAACACCAACATTATTGTTTTTGCACTTTTTGGCTTCTTATGAAATAACTTTTTTAAATAGATTAAATCTTGCACGTGGAAAGTTTAAGTGTGGGCTTTAGTTGATATAACACTCTCGTCAGGGGTTGCCGTGCATTCTACGGCGGGGGTGCAGGAGGTGAGCCTCAGCCAGTGCGTCTTTTGCAGCCGTTTTATGATCGCTCAGCACAAGAAATACGTTACACACATACAGTTGTTGACAAAATACACTGTACATTATATACCTCAGCTAACTAAACTATGGAAATGTATACCGGTAATATAATTCATATAGCAATACGGTCTCATTGCACAGCAGACCAGCAGTTAGCCGAGTCCGTCCATGTTGAGGCACTGAGTGACGTGCCTCAACTGGCTGCTGATCACCGCACCGCCTCTTCTCAGTATTTGAACGGCAAATGTGAAAATTCAGCGATTTTGAATAAAAAATAATCTAAAACTGGTGAAGTTAAATGGAAAATAACTTTATAGTATAATCACTGGATACATTTAACAATTTAATATTTTTTTTTTTCTTTTAAAATTTTTTTTCTTTCCATGACTGCACGTCACTGATGCAGTCAGAGACTCTGTTGTTCGCAGCCCACGCAAGTCTGTGCGTCGACAAAGTCAGGAGCTTGGAATGAACCGGGAGTCTGTGCGGAGAATTTTGATCGCAGATCTCCACCTTTATCCTTACAGGATACAGATTAAACAAAAGCTTACACCTGCCGACATGAGGAAACGAGTGATCATGTGCCAGTGATTTTGCGATAAGATTGGCGCTGCGCCAGACTTCCTTGACAATGTCTGTTTTTCGGATGAGGCACATTTTCTGCTGTCAGGTCATGTGAACTCTAAGAACAACATCTTCTGGGGTAGCACACCCCCTGAGTACTGTCTGCAAAGGCCATTACATCTCCAAACATGGACCATTCTGGTTCGAGGACGACAACGAGCGGTTTGTGACAATCAACACCGAGCGATATGTTCAGGTGCTTGGCAAATTCTGGACAGCACTTGGTCGACGAAGAGGGGTCGTCAGAGACCTCCAGTGGTTCCAGCAGGATGGTGCCACCCCCTGCCCCCACACCTCAAACGAATCATTGGCATGGCTACAGCATCGTTTCCCTGACCGACTGATCAACCCCAGGTCGCTGCATTCACCGGACTTGAACGCCACAGATTTTTATCTGTGGGGATACCTTAAGGACAGGGTGTATGGCAACAACCCCCAGACTATCCCTGATCTGAAGGCAGCAATCACAGCAGCAATAAGAGCGATCCCAAGGGAAGAATGTGAGAGGGATCCAAATGTGCTTGCAGCAACAGGGAGCTCATTTAGAGCACATTTTTTGAGCGCCAGTTAAACAAAGAGTTTTTGTGGTACAGACTTGAAACTTTAGAGGTGTCTGCTACATAGACTTAACCTAATGTAGCTGAATATTTGTGTTAATCTAAATACAATTTTGGAAGTTATTCGATTTTTACTTGAAGTAAATAATAAAGGTTAAAAAACCAATTACAAACCCCGATTCCATATGAGTTGGGAAATTGTGTCAGATGTAAATATAAATCCTTTTCAACCCATATTCAATTGAATGCACTACAAAGACAAGATATTTGATGTTCAAACTCATAAACGTTATTTTTTTTTGCAAATAATAATTAACTTAGAATTTCATGGCTGCAACACGTGCCAAAATAGTTGGGAAAGGGCATGTTCACCACTATGTTACATGGCCTTTCCTTTTAACAACACTCAGTAAACGTTTGGGAACTGAGGAGACACATTTTTGAAGCTTCTCAGGTGGAATTCTTTCCCATTCTTGCTTGATGTACAGCTTAAGTTGTTCAACAGTCCGGGGGTCTCCGTTGTGCTATTTTAGGCTTCATAATGCGCCACACATTTTCAATGGGAGACAGGTCTGGACTACAGGCAGGCCAGTCTAGTACCCGCACTCTTTTACTATGAAGCCACGTTGATGTAACGTGTGGCTTGGCATTGTCTTGCTGAAATAAGCAGGGGCGTCCATGGTAACGTTGCTTGGATGGCAGCATATGTTGCTCCAAAACCTGTATGTACCTTTCAGCATTAATGGCGCCTTCACAGATAAGTTACCCATGTCTTGGGCACTAATACACCCCCATACCATCACACATGCTGGCTTTTCAACTTTGCGCCTATAACAATCCGGATGGTTCTTTTCCTCTTAGGTCCTGGAGGACACGACATCCACAGTTTCCAAAATCAATTTGAAATGTGGACTCGTCAGACCACAGAACACTTTTCCACTTTGTATCAGTCCATTTTAGATGAGCTCAGGCCCAGTGAAGCCGACGGCGTTTCTGGGTGGTGTTGATAAACGGTTTTCGCCTTGCATAGGAGAGTTTTAACTTGCACTTACAGATGTAGCGACCAACTGTAGTTACTGACAGTGGGTTTCTGAAGTGTCCCATGTGGTGATATCCTTTACACACTGATGTCGCTTGTTGATGCAGTACAGCCTGAGGGATCGAAGGTCACGGGCTTTGCTGCTTACGTGCAGTGATTTCTCCAGATTCTCCGAACCCTTTGATGATATTACGGAGCGTAGATGGTGAAATCCCTAAATTCCTTGCAATAGCTGGTTGAGAAAGGTTTTTCTTAAACTGTTCAACAATTTGCTCACGCATTTTTTGACAAAGTGGTGACCCTCGCCCCATCCTTGTTTGTGAACGACTGAGCATTTCATGGAATCTACTTTTATACCCAATCATGGCACCCACCTGTTCCCAATTAGCCTGCACACCTGTGGGATGTTCCAAATAAGTGTTTGATGAGCATTCCTCAACTTTATCAGTATTTATTGCCACCTTTCCCAACTTCTTTGTCACGTGTTGCTGGCATCAAATTCTAAAGTTAATGATTATTTGCAAAAAAAAAAAAATGTTTATCGGTTTGAACATCAAATATGTTGTCTTTGTAGCATATTCAACTGAATATGGGTTGAAAATGATTTGCAAATCATTGTATTCCGTTTATATTTACATCTAACACAATTTCCCAACTCATATGGAAACGGGGTTTGTACAAAAAAATCAATAAAAAAGAACTAAAAGCTTAACTTTTTTATATTTGCATAGTATGTATATATTATCAGTGTTGTAAATACAAATCTTTATATATCTAGAAAGTGTGGTCGTAAAGAGGTAGGCATTTTTCGGAGGTCTCAAGAAGGTAACAAATACAATAATGCGTGTGTGTGTGTGTGTGTGTGTGTGTGTGTGTGTGTGTGTGTGTGTGTGTGTGTGTGTGTGTGTGTGTGTGTGTGTGTGTGTGTGTGTGTGTGTGTGTGGCTCACGTTCATGGAAGAGTTAATCTCAGCCACAGCCTCATCCTCCGTGGGGAACTGGTATATCTGCACCCCATTGCTGACCAGCTCGCTCATGATTTTGATCTTGAACTTGTCCAGCTCGCTCCTGGATACGGTGTCCGCCTTCGCAATGACGGGGATGACGTTCACCTGCGAACAAACTGCAATCAGTAATTGACAGAGGTGTGGACTCGAGTCACATGACTTGGACTCGAGTCATGAATTTGATGACTTTAGACTCGACTTGACAAAATGTAAAAAGACTTGCAACTCGACTTAGACTTTAACATCAATGACTTGTGACTTCACTTGGACTTGAGCCTTTTGAATTGACATGACTTGACATGACTTGCTACTTTCCCCAAAACCCAAAGATGAAAAAGTTATTCGGGAGCGCTCCGTATTTTTCATCGTGTACTTGTCTATCAGCGTTGCGTGTGTCAGCTGGTGTGGTCTCAGTACAACAGCCAATCAAATTAGATCTACTTTGTTTTCATCACACAGCATTCATCCAATCAAATTGCAGGACAACCAACGAAGAAGACATGTCCAAACCACACGCCAGTGAACAAAAAATGATACCTAAAATAATTTCGTTTGGGTATAAAAAATACGAGGTGGTCAACACAAAACGGTTTGCAGTATGCAACACATGCGGTTCGAAAATGACTGATGGAGAGGCAACAACTTCCAACTTCGTCCGGCATTTGAAGTTGCACAAAGAACGGTAAGTTTTGAATGTAAGCTAACGTTTATTGGCTAAGTAACGTGACTTTTATTTGCTGTGTAGTTAAATCAGTGAGGCTGTAAACTCACTGCTAACGTTATAACGTTATTGCAAACACGGGAATCTGTTGCAGTTCACTACCTTATTCATACTGTTTGTTCAGTGATTTTTTTTAAGCAGGGTTACGTTAGTCAATATATCACATGTAACGTTAGACGGCGGTCAGCAGCACCGCGTATTTTAGCCACCTAAAAAAAGACAAAAATAGTCAAATAAAGGTCAGTTAAAATGTATACTATATTATGAATATGTGTACCGTTTTAGCTAGCTTTCTGACATACTGTTGGTTGTTTACCTCAGTGGTCCCCAACCACCGGGCCGCGGCCCGGTACTGGTCCGTGGATCGATTGGTATCGGGCCGCACAAGAATTTTTTATTTTTTTTTATTTTTTTAATTAAATCAACATAAAAAACACAAGATACACTTACAAGTAGTGCACCAACCCAAAACGACTCTCTCCCCCCTTTTGTTCTGGGCATTGAACATGAAGACTCTTCCTTCACTGTTCCGAGTGGCCGTGAGAGTCTTGGCAGTGCCTGCCTCCAGTGCTCCAGTGGAGCGAGTTTTCAGCCATGGTGGCATCATACTACGCCCCCATCGTGCACAAATGACTGACAGACTCTTGGCTAATTTGGTCTTTTGCAAATGCAATGCAGCATAGGGCCCTGACATATAAAAAGTACAACTTTTTTGTTATGTTCACGTATATGTCATGTTTTTTTCAATGTTAACACTTTTGTACAAATAAGTACATTTGCACTTTATTTTTCAATGTGTTTGTTCTGTAAAGGAATGAGTTAATGTTTAAAATGACTGGTTAATAGTGCTATTATAAAGTGCAATGTCAGCACAATTTTCTTTCCTGCAATTTAAAATGCACTTGTTTTAATAAATAAATACAGCGTTTGAAAAGCATACACAATCTGTGTTAATATATTAGTCTGTGGTTAAAAGGACTTGAAAGGACTCGAAACTCAAAATGCAGGACTTGGGACTTGACTTGAGACTTTCCAGTCTTGACTTTGGACTTGACTCGGGGCTTGCCTGTCTTGACTCGGGACTTGACTCGGACTTGAGGGCAAAGACTTGAGACTTACTTGTGACTTGCAAAACAATGACTTGGTCCCACCTCTGGTAATTGAATGACTGCACTAACTTCAAGTGATCCCGTTCTGCGTTCACCTTGCTGTCCAGCTTCTTCATGGTGACCAGATCCAGGGACTTGAGGGAGTGGCCGTTGGGAGCGATGAAATATAGGCAGATGTGGATTCTCGTGTCATGGAAATTGCACAGGGAACGTTTGATTTTGAGCTCTTCTTCCAGGTATGTTGCAAACTGAGCATCAATGTAATCCAGTATGGGTTTATAGCTGCACGGGAAAGAAGGAAAAACACAAACCTTGGTGGTTTTTTTTGGTCTTACATTTGTTCTGGGAGTGTTTTTTCCAAGTGAACATAAACATCCCCTTCATTTGTTCAATACCCCTCACCTTTCTTCTTTGTTGATCTGGTCGCCGAAGCCGACTGTGTGCACGACGGTCAGCTTGAGGTTAACGTTGCTCTCCTGCAGATCATATGTCTGTGGTCGTAGAAGCACTTCTTCCTCATAATGGCTGGCTTCTTCGCTTTCAAACCTCGTGTTGAAAAGTGCGTTCATTAAGGTGGACTTGCCTATCCCCGTCTCCCCTAAGGACACAGAAATGACAAGTTGGAACGCAAAGGGGGATCTCAAATAGGGATGTCCCGATCAGAGGTGGGTAGAGTAGCCAGAAATTGTACTCAAGTAAGAGTACTGTTACTTTAGAGATTTATTACTCAAGTAAAAGTAACGAGTAGTCACCCAAATATTTACTTGAGTAAAAGTAAAAAGTATGTTGTGAAAAAACTACTCAAGTACTGAGTAACTGATGAGTAACATACACACTCATATCATATATATATATATATATATATATATATATATATATATATATATATATATATATATATATATATATATATACATATATATAACATATATATACATATATATAACATATATATATATACTGGTACAACCCCCATACAGCAAAAACGTCTCAATGAACATTGGACACAAATTCCTCAATCAGATTGACAAACACTTTCCCAAAGACAACATCCTAAGAAAAGTATTCAACAAGAACAACATTAAATTGAGCTACAGCTGCATGAACAATATACGACAAATCATCTCAAACCACAACAAAACAATTGCAAATGAGCCGTCGGCCCTCAGACAGAGCGACTCCAAAACCAACAAAGGATGTAATTGTCGAAAGAAACCTGATTGCCCCCTCAACGGGGGGTGCTTACAAACATCAGTTGTCTACCAATCTAAGGTAATACGCAAGGACATTAACACATCCGACACATATGTAGGATTAACCGAGGGAGAATTCAAAACCGGATGGAACAATCACAAGGCTTCTTTCAGGAACAAAAACCTGCGAAATACCACAGAACTCAGCAAACACATTTGGGACCTCAAAGACAATAATGTTGAATATTCAATAACATGGCAAATTCTTGCATCCAGAACACCTTACAATAGTGGTAATAAAAGATGCAACCTATGCTTGAAAGAGAAACTGTTTATTATTTACCGTCCAGACCTGTCATCCCTCAACAAGCGCAGTGAAATTGTAACAACATGCCGCCATAGACGGAAACACCTCCTAGGCAACACATGAGCCAATCACCACGCCCCTAGGCCAGCCTGTACCCACCCACTCTGTGCCCTATATAAACCATGGTATGCGAATGCTCCCATTAAAATCTCCTGACGATTGAGGGTACCCCCCCTCATGAAACAGGCCTGTAGAGATGAAATAGTCTTGTGATTTTTTTCCCCACACATACATATATATATATATATATATATATATATATATATATATATATATATATATATATATATATATATATATATATATATATATATATATATATATATATATATACTGTATATATATATATATATATATATATACATACATATACATTGATATATACAGTATATAATTTATATGTATTTATTTTGCTGTTTTTGTTTACATGTTAATAGTGTTTTAATGAATATACATGCATGTTTAACACATATAGATTCCTTTCTTTCATGAAGACAAGAATATAAGTTGGTGTATTACCTGATTCTGATGACTTGCGTTGATTATAATCAGACAGTAGTGATGATAACGTCCACGTTTTCAAATGGAGGAGAAGAAAAGTTCCTCCTTTCTGTCTAATACCACATGAAAGTTGTTGGTTTTTGGCATCTTATTTGTCCAGCTTCCATATTCGTTTTTATACACTTTACAAGAAATATATTGGCGTCAAACTCCGTAGCTTGCTAGCTTGTTTGCGCTGGCTTTCGGAGACTCTTGTTTTGAAAGCGCAGGCGCGATGGAGCGGCACTTTTATTGTGAAGACAGGAACGTCCTCATGTGCCGTCAGTCTTTAGGCTTTTGACGGGATGTACGGTTGGAATAAAAAAGCATCTTTTTTCCTTCACACTTTTGATTGATTGATTGGCACCTTTATTATTAGATTGCACAGAACAGTACACATTCCGTACAATTGACCACTAAATGGTAATACCCCCATAAGTTTTTCAACTTGTTTAAGTCAGGTCATGTGACCACCTGGCTCTGTTTGATTGGTCCAACGTCACCAGTGACTGCATCTGATTGGTGGAACGAAGTGAAACGTCACCAGTAAGGCAGGCACTTTGAAGGTCTGTCTGACAGACCAAAACAAACAAAGCGTGCATTAACAGATCGATAAAAATTAGTAGCGAGTAGCGAGCTGAATGTAGATAAAAGTAGCGGAGTAAAAGTAGCGGAGTAAAAGTAGCGGAGTAAAAGTAGCGTTCCTTCTCTATAAATATACTTAAGTAAAAGTATGTTGCCTTAAAACTACTCTTAGAAGTACAATTTATCCCAAAAGTTACTCAAGTAGATGTAACGGAGTAAATGTAGCGCGTTACTACCCACCTCTGGTCCCGATCCAGGTTTTTGCACTTCCGATCCGATACCGATATTGTTTTTGCACTTCCGATCCGATACCGATACTGACCGATACTGGCCTATCCGAGCATGTATTAAAGTTTAAAGTTATTTAGCCTACTTAGTTGTCAGAATCATGTTGAAAAGGGTTTTAGTACTCTTGATAACAACTAGCCAGCTGAATTAGGGGAGTTTGAATAATACACAATGGTTGGTAACAAGAAACTGACCTGTTTATTCAAGGATAAACACAAAATAGACAAAATTATACATGACAAACAGAAATGGCATCATTGAAACTAGGGCTGGGCGATATGGCCTTTTTGTAATATTGCGATATTTTAAGGCCATATTGCGATACACGATATATCCATCCATCCATCCATCTTCTTCCGCTTATCCGAGGTCGGGTCGCGGGGGCAGCAGCTTAAGCAGGGAAGCCCAGACTTCCCTCTCCCCAGCCACTTCGTCCAGCTCCTCCCGGGGGATCCCGAGGCGTTCCCAGGCCAGCCGGGAGAGATAGTCTTCCCAGCGTGTCCTGGGTCTTCCCCGTGGCCTCCTACCGGTCGGACGTGCCCGAAACACCTTCCTAGGGAGGCGTTCGGGTGGCATCCTGACCAGATGCCCGAACCACCTCATCTGGCTCCTCTCGATGTGGAGGAGCAGCGGCTTTACTTTGAGCTCCCCCCCGAATGACAGAGCTTCTCACCCTATCTCTAAGGGAGAGCCCCGCCACTCGGCGGAGGAAACTCATTTCGGCCGCTTGTACCCGTGATCTTGTCCTTTCGGTCATGACCCAAAGCTCATGACCATAGGTGAGGATGGGAACGTAGATCGACCGGTAAATCGAGAGCTTTGCCTTCCGGCTCAGCTCCTTCTTCACTACAACGGATCGATACAGCGTCCGCATTACTGAAGACGCCGCACCGATCCGCCTGTCGATCTCACGATCCACTCTTCCCCCACTCGTGAACAAGACTCCGAGGTACTTGAACTCCTCCACTTGGGGCAAGATCTCCTCCCCAACCCGGAGATGGCACTCCACCCTTTTCCGGGCGAGAACCATGGACTCGGACTTGGAGGTGCTGATTCCCATCCCAGTCGCTTCACACTCGGCTGCGAACCGATCCAGTGAGAGCTGAAGATCTTGGCCGGAGGAAGCCATCAGGACCACATCATCTGCAAATAGCAGAGACCCAATCCTGCAGCCACCAAACCAGATACCCTCAACGACCTGACTGCGCCTAGAAATTCTGTCCATAAAGGTTATGAACAGAATCGGTGACAAAGGGCAGCCTTGGCGGAGTCCAACCCTCACTGGAAACGTGTCCGACTTACTGCCGGCAATGCGGACCAAGCTCTGACACTGATCATACAGGGAGCGGACTGCCACAATAAGACAGTCCGTTACCCCATACTCTCTGAGCACTCCCCACAGGACTTTGAATGCCTTCTCCAAGCACATGTAGACTGGTTGGGCAAACTCCCATGCACCCTCAAGGATCCTGCCGAGAGTATAGAGCTGGTCCACAGTTCCACGACCAGGACGAAAACCACACTGTTCCTCCTGAATCCGAGGTTCGACTATCCGGCGTAGCCTCCTCTCCAGTACACCTGAATAGACTTTACCGGGAAGGCTGAGGAGTGTGATCCCACGATAGTTAGAACACACCCTCCGGTTCCCCTTCTTAAAGAGAGGAACCACCACCCCGGTCTGCCAATCCAGATGTACCGCCCCCGATGTCGATATATATCTCGATATTTTGCCTTAGCCTTGAATGAACACTTGATGCATATAATCACAGCAGTATGATGATTCTATGTGTTTTGATTGATTGATTGAGACTTTTATTAGTAGGTTGCACAGTGAAGTACATATTCCGTACAATTGACCACTAAATGGTAACACCCCAATACGTTTTTCAACTTGTTTAAGTCGGGGTCCACTTAAATTGATTCATGATACAGATATATACTATCAGATATATACTATCATCATAATACAGTCATCACACAAGATAATCACATTGAATTATTTACATTATTTATAATCCAGGGTGTGGAGGGGGGCGCCGGATGTAAGTGTCAAAAAGACAGCCAAAAGAGTTTGATATGAGAATAAATCTAAAGTTAAAATATAGGGTAGAAATGCACCCATTTGCAGGAAATGTAGTCTTGATTTTCAAAATTTTCTTTCAAGGCTTGCATGTCTACATTAAAACATTCTTCTTCATTCTGCATTAATATATGCTACTTTTAAACTTTCATGCAGAGAAGGAAATCACAACTAAAAAAATCACTAATTTTTTCATATGTTGTTGATGTGGAAATTTTTGCCTCGGCATTTTGATGGTGTGGACGTGTGGCACCGAATGGAGATAAGCGTCTCGACAGACGTCACAATATTTGAACAATGATGACGAAAACTGTTTTCTCTGTCGTGTCGGTGTGTCGGAAAATTGTTATGCGTTTATTTTTTTATTAGATTTTGTGCGTGGCATAGATTTGCTATGCGCAGAGGACGCTTAAACAGTGCGCAATTGCACAGGCGAGCACCTTAGAGGGAGCGTTGCTCGCACGGCTGCGCTAGCATCACAGCTAACGTTAGCCATGCTGCTACCTCTCTGCTCGGGGAGGACGTATACGTGTGTGACGTATGACGTGACAGTATGTGACGTGTGTAAGAAGGTGCACTTGCTGTCTGTGAGAGGGAGACACAGGAAAGAGTGAGAAGAGCCTGTCGTGTAATGCCAGCAGCTAAAAGCAACTGCGTGAGAATTGTGGATGTGTTGAAGGTGTGCTGGAAAATGCGGAACGGAAATTAGGGAGCAGCAGAAAAGTGGAATGTATTATTTAAATAGGTGCGTTGGAAAACACGGACCGGAGTTTTTTTTTAAACTGGATCTGGATCGGCATTTTCCCATGCCTTGCCGATACGCAATTTTTGGCAAATATCGGCAGCCGATCCGATCCAAATATCGGATCGGGACATCCCTAATCTCAAATTCATAGTTCAAAAATGTGCGTGCGATATTTTTGACTTACCTACGCAGAGGATGTTGAAACTGAAGCCCTGTGCAACGTATTTGCTGACCAACTGATCTGGGAAACTATCAAAGCCCACATGGCCCCCGAGCTCCAGGGTTCGTTTTTCTTCATTCTGTAGGCAAGGAAAACAGACGAGACACAGTTTAGTCTAAGTCAGGGGTCGGCAACCCAAAATGTTGAAAGAGCCATATTGGACCAAAAATACAAAAAAAAATACTGCTAGATTCGTTTTCAAGTTTCATTTATATCACTGAACTACAAACCCCGTTTCCATATGAGTTGGGAAATTGTGTTAGATGTAAATATAAACGGAATACAATGATTTGCAAATCCTTTTCAACCCATATTCAGTTGAATGCACTACAAAGACAAAATATTTGATGTTCAAACTCATAAACTTTGTTTTTTTTTGCAAATAATAATTAACTTAGAATTTCATGGCTGCAACACGTGCAAAAGTAGTTGGGAAAGGGCATGTTCACCACTGTGTTACATGGCCTTTCCTTTTAACAACACTCAGTAAACGTTTGGGAACTGAGGAGACACATTTTTGAAGCTTCTCAGGTGGAATTCTTTCCCATTCTTGCTTGATGTACAGCTTAAGTTGTTCAACAGTCCGGGGGTCTCCGTTGTGCTATTTTAGGCTTCATAATGCGCCACACATTTTCAATGGGAGACAGGTCTGGACTACAGGCAGGCCAGTCTAGTACCCGCACTCTTTTACTATGAAGCCACGTTGATGTAACACGTGGCTTGGCATTGTCTTGCTGAAATAAGCAGGGGCGTCCATGGTAACGTTGCTTGGATGGCAGCATATGTTGCTCCAAAACCTGTATGTACCTTTCAGCATTCACAGATGTGTAAGTTACCCATGTCTTGGGCACTAATACACCCCCATACCATCACACATGCTGGCTTTTCAACTTTGCGCCTATAACAATCCGGATGGTTCTTTTCCTCTTTGGTCCGGAGGACACGACGTCCACAGTTTCCAAAAACAATTTGAAATGTGGACTCGTCAGACCACAGAACACTTTTCCACTTTGTATCAGTCCATCTTAGATGAGCTCAGGCCCAGCGAAGCCGACGGCGTTTCTGGGTGCTGTTGATAAACTGTTTTCGCTTTGCATAGGAGAGTTTTAACTTGCACTTACAGATGTAGCGACCAACTGTAGTTACTGACAGTGGGTTTCTGAAGTGTTCCTGAACCCATGTGGTGATATCCTTTACAGACTGATGTCGCTTGTTGATGCAGTACAACCTGAGGGATCGAAGGTCACGGGCTTAGCTGCTTACGTGCAGTGATTTCTCCAGATTCTCCGAACCCTTTGATGATATAACGGACCGTAGATGGTGAAATCCCTAAATTCCTTGCAACAGCTGGTTGAGAACGTTTTTTCTTAAACTGTTCAACAATTTGCTCACGCATTTGTTGACAAAGTGGTGACCCTCGCCCCATCCTTGTTTGTGAATGACTGAGCATTTCATGGAATCTACTTTTATACCCAATCATGGCACCCACCTGTTCCCAATGTGCCTGTTCACCTGTGGGATGTTCCAAATAAGTGTTTGATGAGCATTCCTCAACTTTATCAGTATTTATTGCCACCTTTCCCAACTTCTTTGTCACGTGTTGCTGGCATCAAATTCTAAAGTTAATGATTATTTGCAACAAAAAAAAATGTTTATGAGTTTGAACATCAAATATGTTGTCTTTGTAGCATATTCAACTGAATATGGGTTGAAAAGGATTTGCAAATCATTGTATTCCGTTTATATTTACATGTAACACAATTTCCCAACTCATATGGAAACGGGGTTTGTATATATATATATATACAGGTAAAAGCCAGTAAATTAGAATATTTTGAAAAAGTTGATTTATTTCAATAATTGCATTCAAAAGGTGTAACTTGTACATTATATTTATTCATTGCACACAGACTGATGCATTCAAATGTTTATTTCATTTAATTTTGATGATTTGAAGTGGCAACAAATGAAAATCCAAAATTCCGTGTGTCACAAAATTAGAATATTACTTAAGGCTAATACAAAAAATGGATTTTTAGAAATGTTGGCCAACTGAAAAGTATGAAAATGAAAAATATGAGCATGTACAATACTCAATACTTGGTTGGAGCTCCTTTTGCCTCAATTACTGCGTTAATGCGGCGTGGCATGGAGTCGATGAGTTTCTGGCACTGCTCAGGTGTTATGAGAGCCCAGGTTGCTCTGATAGTGGCCTTCAACTCTTCTGCGTTTTTGGGTCTGGCATTCTGCATCTTCCTTTTCACAATACCCCACAGATTTTCTATGGGGCTAAGGTCAGGGGAGTTGGCGGGCCAATTTAGAACAGAAATACCATGGTCTGTAAACCAGGCACGGGTAGATTTTGCGCTGTGTGCAGGCGCCAAGTCCTGTTGGAACTTGAAATCTCCATCTCCATAGAGCAGGTCAGCAGCAGGAAGCATGAAGTGCTCTAAAACTTGCTGGTAGACGGCTGCGTTGACCCTGGATCTCAGGAAACAGAGTGGACCGACACCAGCAGATGACATGGCACCCCAAACCATCACTGATGGTGGAAACTTTACACTAGACTTCAGGCAACGTGGATCCTGTGCCTCTCCTGTCTTCCTCCAGACTCTGGGACCTCGATTTCCAAAGGAAATGCAAAATGTGCATGGTTGGGTGATGGTTTGGGGTGCCATGTCATTTGCTGGTGTCGGTCCACTCTGTTTCCTGAGATCCAGGGTCAACGCAGCAGTCTACCAGCAAGTTTTAGAGCACTTCATGCTTCCTGCTGCTGACCTGCTCTATGGAGATGGAGATTTCAAGTTCCAACAGGACTTGGCGCCTGCACACAGCGCAAAATCTACCCGTGCCTGGTTTACGGACCATGGTATTTCTCTTCTAAATTGGCCCGCCAACTCCCCTGACCTTAGCCCCATAGAAAATCTGTGGGGTATTGTGAAAAGGAAGATGCAGAATGCCAGACCCAAAAACGCAGAAGAGTTGAAGGCCACTATCAGAGCAACCTGGGCTCTCATAACACCTGAGCAGTGCCAGAAACTCATCGACTCCATGCCACGCCGCATTAATGCAGTAATTGAGGCAAAAGGAGCTCCAACCAAGTATTGAGTATTGTACATGCTCATATTTTTCATTTTCATACTTTTCAGTTGGCCAACATTTCTAAAAATCCCTTTTTTGTATTAGCCTTAAGTAATATTCTAATTTTGTGACACACGGAAGTTTGGATTTTCATTTGTTGCCACTTCAAATCATCAAAATTAAATGAAATAAACATTTGAATGCATCAGTCTGTGTGCAATGAATAAATATAATGTACAAGTTACACCTTTTGAATGCAATTACTGAAATAAATCAAGTTTTTCAAAATATTCTAATTTACTGGCTTTTACCTGTACATATAGCGGCCCCGGACAGATTTCTTTCTCTAAATTTGAGCCCTGCGAGTCAAAATAAATGCCCAGGCTTGGTATACAGACTTGTATGACTGTTACCATTGTAAAGGCTAAAGTTATCTTGCAGCTTGTGCAAGTAGACATGCAGTATAATGGTGAGGCCATGTTGCGTTGCATAATAGTGTAATTGACTTGCAGCATTCGCATGCAAAGCAGCACACAAGCGTGATGGTGCTGGTATGGCACACTGGGCTCAACATGATGGGGTCAATGCAACATTCATCTTGTCTCGGCCTCTTTAACACACAAATACAAAGAGCTCTTTATCCGGACGTTATTTCACAGGGTGGGAGGCTATCCAAGCTGCTGCCCTGCTGGTACCCAAAAGGCCCTCCTCAGTCCTCACAGTGCAACATTCAGCACACTCTGCTACAAAAAAGATGTTAAAGCTGAGCTGCCACTTTATCCTCTTAGCTGCGTGGCTTCATTCACATGTTTGCTTTCCAAACGCACACACACACATGTTCATGACAGGCCTGCGTGCGCAACAACCCCCCCCCCCCCCAAAAAAAAGGTGTCTCCCTTTCTGCACGGCGCATCTTTTCTCTGTGTGCAGCCTCCGCAGAAAATCCGCATTTATCTCGAGTCATTGCGCACATTCTCAAAACACCGCAGCCCTCCTTGTTGCATGCACGCACTTCTACACCAAACTCGAGTGGGGAAAGAAGCAATGCACGCAAAAAGACGCGCATATACTCACCGCAAAAACGTCCACCTCGCCGGCGGCCATCGTCACAAGTGTGCCAGCGTCCCTCCTCATCACAAGGTTGAAATGTGGCCACTTGGAGGCGAAAGCCCGTCTGCGCAGGAGGACATGACAGCCCTCCTTCTATGTGCGAGTCCACAGTCCAATGGAGGTTGTTGTACTTAATCCTATAAAATAAACTGTATTTCCAGACAAGTCCCACTGGATGTCGCTGTTGCCATGGGAAACAAGCTGACACCCAGTGGTCCATTGTTGCCCCCTAAGGATGGAATGAAGCACACCAGTGACGTGCGGTGAGGTTGATGGCTGGTGAGCAGGCCCGGCCCTAACCAATCTGGCGCCCTAGGCAAGATTTTAGGTGGCGCCCCCCCACATCGGCAGTGAAGTGTATATACTCACAAGAAACCGAATAGCTTTGTCTTTGACCTTTTTTTTTTTACTTACAACTATACCTAATATATAAAGGGGTGGAAAAGTGACTATTACCTGCAGGGCAAACATTAGCTAACCAGAAGGCAATAACAATGTAAACAAAAAACACCTGCTTAAAAGATCTAATACAAATGTCCCTGAGGAATGTAAGGTGGGAGTACTGTAATTACCTAACGTTACATTATTATTTTCCATAACAATTTAGCCCCCTCCACAATATTAACCCGACGTTAAAACAGAACTAGCTATTTATTGATTAGCAATTGCCGAATCATGTAACATTAGCTTAATGCTAAAAAGCCAGGTTACTATCACATTCTGTAACAGACAAATAATTTCATGTAGGCTAACGTTACCTACCTGCTACCTCTGTCTTTTCTCGTTTCTCCTCCTCTTCTTTTCTCTTTTTTCTTCCCTGGGCACCTGACAGTTTTGGCCGTTTTGACATCTTGTGTTGATTTTTTGATGTGGTGACGTCCAAAAAGAGTCATGATACGGGAAGGGAGGGGGCGCACCGTGCGGGGGGGGGGGGGGGGGGGGGTTTGTTGTCACAAATAATATTTCTATTAAATAGGCTTTACTTTGCATTTTAATTAACGTGAGATTATTTTTTGTATTTAGAAATAATAGTACCACCTTTTTTTCTCTTCTTTTTTTTTTCTCTCTCCAACATTTGTGGCACTTGCGTGGCGCCCCCTGATGGACGGCGCCCTTAGCATTTGCCTATACGGCCTATGCCACGGGCCGGCCCTGCTGGTGAGGCACTGACTTCATCACAGTCAGATTTACAAACATATGAACCCTAAAGAGTATCTTATTCACCATTTGATTGGCAGCAGTTAACGGGTTATGTTTAAAAGCTCATACCAGCATTCTTCCCTGCTTGGCACTCAGCATCAAGGCTTGGAATTGGGGGTTAAATCACCAAAAATGATTCCCGGGCGCGGCGCCGCTGCTGCCCACTGCTCCCCTCACCTCCCAGGGGGTGATCAAGGGGATGGGTCAAATGCAGAGGACAAATTTCATTACACCTAGTGTGTGTGTGACAATCATTGGTACTTTAACTTAACTTTAACTTTACACATACAAACTGTAGCACACAAAAAAGCACATTTAATAAAAAAAACGTTATTATGGTCTTACCTTTACTTAGAAATGCGCCGCTGTTGTGCTGGATTAATGAACCCCCTGATGGGAATGACATCAACTAAAGCCCTCACTTCAACTTTCCACGTGCAAGATTGAATCTATTTAAAAAAGTGTAACCGAGGGTTTATAAATGTCGCCTATACTGTATGAAACTACAAAATAACAAACACGGAGGCTCCAGTTTACACGAGGACCACTTTATTTACATTCTTTCAAAAACCTCCGCAACGTGACATCACTTCCGCTCTTAGCGCCTTCAAAATAAGAGCTCAAGGCATATACTGTATAACAGCGCATAACAGGAACTTAACATCACAAAGAGGAAAGCCCATGAAAATAGGTTACAAAAGTTATTTAATAAGAAGCCAAAAAGTGCAAAAACAATAATGTTCGTGTTGGAGGAGTTGCAGGTGTACCTAATGTTGTGGCCCTGCAGTCATTCACAACTCCTCCAACACGAACATTATTGTTTTTGCACTTTTTGGCTTCTTATGAAATAACTTTTTTAAATAGATTCAATCTTGCACGTGGAAAGTTTAAGTGTGGGCTTTAGTTGATATAGCAATTCTACGGCGGGGGTGCAGGAGGCGAGCCTCAGTCAGTGCGTCTTTTGCAGCCGTTTTATGATCGCTCAGCACAAGAAATACTTTACACACATACAGTTGTTGACAAAATACACTGTACATTATATACCTCAGCTAACTAAACTATGGAAATGTATAATATAGTTCATATAGCAATACGGTCTCGCTGCACAGCAGGCCAGCAGTTAGCCGAGTCATTGCGCAATCCATGTTGAGGCACTGAGTGACGTGCCTCGACTGGCTGCTGTTCACCGCACCGTCTCTTCTCAGTATTTGAACGGCAAATGTGAAAATTCAGCAATTTTGAATAAAAATAATCTAAAACTGGTGAAGTTAAATGGAAAATAACTTTATAGTATAATCACTGGATACATTTAACAATTTAATATATATTTTTTTCTTTTTACATTTTTTTTCTTTCCATGACTGCACGTGACTGCACGTCACTGAAGTACACACGACTTAGTAAGTGATGGTTAACCCTTGAAATAAGTAGAGATGCTTTAAAAAAATACAATAGCGGGATTTATCGGCATTGTTTTTTTATTATCGGTATAATTTTTTGTTTCTTTATTTTTTATTAAATCAACATAAAAAACACAAGATACACTTACAATTAGTGCACCAACCCAAAAAACCTCCCTCCCCCATTTACACTCATTCACACAAAAGGGTTGTTTCTAGGGATGTCTGATAATGGTTTTTTGCCGATATCCAAAATTCCGATATTGTCCAACTCTTTAATTACCGATACCGATACAAACCGAAACCGATATCAACCGATACCGATATATACAGTCGTGGAATTAACACATTATTATGCCTAATTTGGACAACCAGGTATGGTGAAGATAAGGTCCTTTAAAAAAAAATAAAAAAAAAATAAATTAAGATAAATCAATTAAAAACATTTTCTTGAATAAAAAAGAATGTAAAACTCTATAAAAACAGTTACAAAGAAACTAGTAATTACTGAAAATGAGTAAAATGAAGTGTTAAAGGTTAGTACTATTAGTGGAGCAGCAGCACGCACAATCATGTGTGCTTACGGACTGTATCCCTTGCAGACTGTATTGATATATATTGATATATAATGTAGGAACCACAATATTAATAACAGAAAGAAACAACTAGACATGTCTGGAAACATATATATATATATATATATATATATATATATATATATATATATATATATATATATATATATATATATATATATATAGATATATATATATAGATATATATATATATATATATATATATATACATATATATATACATATATATATATATATATATATATATATATGTATATATATATATATATATATATATATATATATATATATATATATATATATATATATATATATATATATGTATATATATATATATATATATATATATATATATATATATATATATATATATATATATATATATATATATATATATATACATATTTTTTTTTTTTTTTTTTTTTTTTTTTTTTTGCGTTTTGAATTATGCTGCCAATAAAATGTAATAAAAAAATGTGGGCAAATTAAATGCATGAGTTTAAAAATTCTGTATATTAAACTACTGTGTTTTGTAATTCTGTTTATAAAAAAATCAGTGTTGAAAAATTCAGTGCTCAAATATTAGTTGCTTCACTTGCTGTAAATTAAGACTGAAGCAATCGCTGGGTCTCAGAACCAGCCAATGAGGTGTCGAGTTTGCAGTCACATGACACGGGTCGTTCTAAGGCAAATAAGCAGTTTATGCATCTTAACTAACTAAAAGCGTTCATTTTTTTTGCAATGATTTTTAATGCACTGATATTTTTATAAACTCAATTTTAAGACACTGTATTTTAACAAACTGCATTTTTAAACACACTCATTTTGCTCACGTGTTATTTAATGACATTTTCAGCATGATTTGATTATTTCAGTTACATAAATTCAGTGTCAAAAAAAGACGTGTTATCAAAGACACAAATTACAACTCTAACTAGTCATAACATTATTTTAAAAAGGTGGGTGGAGTTTTGAATTCATTATCCAGGAGGGGTGGGCGATACAGTAAATGTTGGTATCAATGTGATACCAAGTGGACATTTTAAAGATCATTTAAACTTGTGTTCTTGGTGATCTGCATCAATTTAGTAACGTGTAATCAAATAGTAAAAATGCATTTATTTCAGTAAGCATCACAAGAAAAAGGGTAATGTAAAAAAAAATGGATATATGTTGATAGTCCAACTCATACTGACTGGTAGGCTATACACAAGCTATGGAGATGATATCAGTAGAAAAAAACTGCATTTAGTTTAGATAATAATGAGTCATATATTGGAATATGGGATCCATTATTTAGTGGTTAGAGTGTCCGCCCTGAGATCGGTAGGTTGTGAGTTCAAACCCCGGCCGAGTCATACCAAATACTATAAAAATGGGACCTGTCAGCGCATTTAATTCATCTTACCTCACTGAAAACCACTGATTTTCCCGTGTTTTTTTTTTGTCATACGTGTAGCTATGACATACCGTATTTTCCGCACCATAAGCCGCCCTGGGTTATAAGCCGCGCCTTCAATGAACGGCATATTTCAAAACTTTGTCCACCTATAAGCCGCCCCGTGTTATAAGCCGCATCTAACTGCGCTAAAGGAATGTCAAAAAAACAGTCAGATAGGTCAGTCAAACTTTAATAATATATTAAAAACCAGCGTGATGTGGGCGCGCATGGAGTCGTATATCAACATGGACGGAGCTGCGTGAAAAAAGCCACCAGGCCTCTTCGCGTAAACTTACCTTAACCACTCGCTCATCTTTTCTTCATCCATCAATCCCTTCGAGTTAGCTTTTATGATGACGCCGGCTGGAAAGGTCTCTTTTGGCAAGGTCTTCCTTTTGAATATCACCGTGGGTGGAAGTTTCTGGCCATTAGCATGGCAAGCTAGAACCACAGTGAAGGACGACTTCTCATTCCCTGTGGTGCGAGTATTCACCGTACGTGCTCCCGTTGTATCCACAGTGCGGTTCACAGGAATATCAAAAGTCAGTGGAACCTCGTCCATGTTGATAATGTTCTCTGGCCGGATCTTTTTTTCAGCTATCTTGTTTTTACAATATGCACGGAAAGTAGCCAGCTTTTCTTGAAAGTCTTTAGGCAGTTGCTGTGAAATAGTAGTCCGTGTGCGGATGGAGAGATTGCGTCTTTTCATGAACCGGAAACCTGTCGCTTAGTAGGAGCCAATTTGTGGTCTTTACAGATGTAAACACACAAAGGAAATGAAACGTAATATCCGCGCGCTTCTTCTTCTTCTACGGGGGCGGGTGGTTGCTTACAGTAGAAGAAGAAGCGCTTCCTCTTCTATGGGGGCGGGTGCTTACCTTGGCGGTTGCTTGCGTAGAAGAAGAAGCACTTCCTCTTCTACGGGGAAAAAAGATGGCGGCTGTTTACCGTAGTTGCGAGACCGAAACTTTATGAAAATGAATCTTAATATTAATCCATATATAAAGCGCACCGGGTTATAAGCCGCACTGTCAGCTTTTGAGTAAATTTGTGGTTTTTAGGTGCGGCTAATAGTGCGGAAAATACGGTACTTGCCAACCCTCCCGGATTTTCCGGGAGACTCCCGAAATTCAGCGCCTCTCCCGAAAACCTCCCGGGACAAATTTTCTCCCGAAAATCTCCCGAAATTCAGGCACACAATATAAACAGCGTACCTGCCCAATCATGTTATAACTGTAGAATGATCAAGGGCGAGTTCTTGGTTTCTTATGTGGGTTTAGGCAGTTTTATTAACCTCCTCCCAGCGCGGCAACAACACACAACAACAGCAGTCACGTTTTGTCTACCGTAAAGCAGTTCGTCTGCCGTAAACAGCAATGTTGTGACACTCTTAAACAGGACAATACTGCCATCTAGTGCATTTGATGAAAGCACTTTTGTGCGTGCCACACAGCATTGCATCATCAGTGAGGGTGTTCAGCATGGTTAGAAAAATGGTGACAAATAGAACAAGGATGGACAATTCAACCCTTAACTCAACAATGAGTAGATGAGTGTTATGTGTGTGTATCTGTGTAAATAAATGAACACTGAAATTCAAGTATTTCTTTCATAGTTTGCTTAACAGTAATAGAATATTCTTATATGCTATAAGTGACCAGACGTCCGAGATCAAAACTGGGAATATAATCCCAGAGAAGGGGGGAAAAAATGGTAAGCTATTTTTAAATTCAAGAAAAAATATGATTAGGTTATATATACATGCGTATATTCTATATAAACAATGTATGAATACATTAGATATCTATATATCTTAGGGACCAACAGACTGTATCTCTGTTGCTGCAGCAGCAGAGAGTTTATTCTGTCTTGACACTTTGTATTGATATTTTGTATTACATTCTTCCCTTAAATTATAATGTTTACAGTGATTGTTTTGTATGTATTGTTTATGTATGTCGCTTTGGATAAAAGCGTCTGCCAAATACTTAAACATAAACATATAAAAACACCTGACAGTCTTATATCAGCTAAAACTACCAATCTGTTTCACTGGATTTAGAATAAAACCAAATTCTGTCTTACCCAACAATGTTAGTATTTGAATATTGTTACTTGAAGACTTATTCCTGGTTACAATTATACTGTTAAGAAAGTATTGTCTTATACTTTGCCTAAAATGAGAATGCATCATAATCAGTGAATTGATTAACATGGACCCCGACTTAAACAAGTTGAAAAACCTATTCGGGTCCTACCATTTTGTGGTCAGTTGTACGGAATATGTACTGTACTGTGCAGTCTACTAATAAAAGTTTCATTGAATCAAAAGGCTGGTGAATTTTGTTTTAGGTGTCACAATCATTTATTTCAACTTTATGTTGTTCAGGTATGACATTTTTAAATGTAATTAATTTCATTGACAAGCAATTCTATTATGGTCATCAGTGCTGGGTTAGTTACTGAAAAGCAGTAACTAGTTACAGTTACTAGTTACTTCATTTCAAAAGTAACTCAGTTACTAACTCAGTTACTTACACCAAAAAGTAATGCGTTACTGTGAAAAGTAACTATTTAGTTACTTCTTTTTTTTTTTTTTTTAAAGCTCCAATTAATGCCCTTTTAGCCTTCATTTCAGTACTGTTATTGCACTGGAGAATAATACAATCTGTTGATCAACTTGACATGCATTTGCATCACTCAACTCTGCTAAGCAATGTGCTCTACATACAACACACAAAGACAAAGATATGTTACAAAGGCCAATTTGTTTCTGGCCAGAACAAATTGACAAAACTATTTTAAATAGCTGCAACATAACATACATAAGTAACAAACAGCATAATAACAGCATAGATGTAAAGCAAGAAAGGCACACACTACATACACAAAGTCTAACCAGGCATTTTCTTCCTCAAGTAATTCGTATACAAAATCATGTCTGAAACCCAGAACACTACACATTTCCCCAGTTTTAGTTTAGAGATAAGGAAAGATTGGCCTGGCCCACTAGGATCCCTCTTTATGTTTGTGAACTTTATAGTCTATACATTTAGAGTGATGTGATAATCAAACACTCTAGAAGTCTAGAATGAAAGAGTATATAAGAGAATTGACAGCAACGTTCCCTCTCAGGAGCGCGCATGTGCAATTGCGCACTGTTCAAGCGTCCTCTGCGCACGGCAAATCTATGCCATGCACAAAATCAAATAAAAAAATAAGCGCATAACAATTTTCGACACGACACGGACACGACAGAGAAAACCGTTTTCGTCATCATTGTTCAAATATTGTAACGTCTGTCGAGACGCTTTGAGGACATGAATTCCATCCATCACTTTACTGAGCAAAACTCTTTACTGTCGGCCATAAACACATCACCAAAACATTAGTAAAAAAAATGATATCTAGCAAAAGTGGTCATTTTCTGCAGTACAAACCAGACCAAAAGCAACTTTGTTATATCAACAGCAGCCGCTCGCTCTCTCACGTGCGCCAACACTTGCACATATGGCACTTAGCCAGTGATGCGTTTACAGCCACACAAAAAGTCGGACAACTCCAACACCACATATAAAGTGTCATTCCAGGTCGTTACACTATGATTTACCAATCAAATGTGTGCTTATTCTAGTGTCATTTATTAGGAATCTTAATTTATAAATATTAATCATTAAATGCTGTTAGTATATTAAATAAATACTAATAAAAATATATTTTTTACAAACAGGAAGTTGCAGGAATGTACACATGATCCCCTGCTTACATCTCATTGTGCAACATGTGAATGTTTTAACGGGAACTAAATGCAATGTCTGAAAGGGGTACAAATTATTTCCAAAGCAGGACCTCCACCCAGACAAACAATACAAGTACACAGTTCATGAAAAACAATATTTGTTGTTATTGTCATTGTAAGTGGGCCTAAACACTTATATTAGAAATGGAAATGACTGCTGTCATTTGATTATAATAATAAGAGAATGTTGTCTGTCTATCTGTGTTGGCCCTGCGATGAGGTGGCGACTTGTCCAGGGTGTACCCTGCCTTCCGCCCGAATGCAGCTGAGATAGGCTCCAGCGACCCCGAAAGGGACAAGCGGTAGAAAATGGATGGATGGATGGAGATGTAAGTTGTTATTTAGTGAGGTTTGGGACAGGTGTGCTGCTGGTGTAGCCACAGTGTGCACGTCTAAAGTTGCTCACATGGACTCCACTCAATGCTCAGGGACTTTTTGCATTTGCTCACACATGAACAATTAGAGGGAACATTGATTGACAGAGTGTGTACCTTCAGCGGTGAATGGTGGTGGTGGTGGAGGTGAAGTGGCATCAGAGTCTCTGTCTCTCTTTACTAGCTTCGTCGAAGCATGTTGCTATGTAGCTTGTTTCAGCAGATTTGAATTGCTGTTTTGGGCAGTAGATGGCATCTTTGATCCAAAGCACAATTTACATTTAACTAAAATGTTATTTTCTTTGTGCTCGACAAAAGAAAAGTAGTGAAAATATCTCCATGTTAGCAAACTCGACTTCTGGCTCCGCCATGATCAGACACGCCCCCCCCCCCCCCCCCCCCCCCCCCCCCCCCCGCTCCCCACACACACACTCACACTCAGACACACCCACACAGAGCGCATGTCTCACTCTCTTCTCCGGCTTGTGACACAAGAAGAATCAGAACGATGACACAGCAGCCCTCCGATAAAACACACTTTATACTACATAAAAAGTAACGTAAAATAACGCAGTAACGCATCATGTAGTAACGGTAACGGAGTTACTGAATATAAAAAAATAACGCGTTAGATTACTAGTTACCGCCGAAACTAACGCCGTTACAGTAACGCGTTACAAAGTAACGCGTTAGTCCCAACACTGATGGTCATACTCTTGTTTGCTAGCGGCTACAATTTCAGTACTATTGAAGATCTTTGCTCCTTCTCAACTGTGTGGTAATATTCTTTTCACAAAATACAACCAATAGTACGTTAATGTTAAATCTTACTTGTGAAAAGTAATCCGCCGATTCTATTTTCAACAGTCCACTCATTTCAGCAGGAAAACGCTAAACACCAGCCCGGCATCTTTTGTTTTCTACCTGTCAACTGTCAGTTTAGGCCAGTGGTTCTTAACCTGGGTTCTATTGAACCCTAGGGGTTCGGTGAGTCGGGCTCAGGGGTTCGGCGGAGGTCAAGACACACCCGACTCATCGTGTAAATAAAAACTTCTCCCTATCGGCGTATTACGGATACGACAACAGCAAAAGTCAGACTGATTTGCAGGTGTGTCATTTGTTGTGAGTTTATGCACTGTGTTGCTTTTGTTCTTTGAACAAGGTGATGTTCATGCACGCTTCATTTTGTGCACCAGTAATAAAACATGGTAACACTTTAGTATAGGGAACATATTCACCATTAATTAGGTTCTTATTAACATGCAAATTAGTAACATATTGGCTCTTAACTAGTCATTATTAAGTACTTATTAATGCCTTATTCTGCATGGCCTTATTATAACCCTAACCCTCTAACCCTGGCCCTAACCAAATAACTCTAAATTAAGTCTTTGTTACTTAGAATATGTTCCCCATACTAAAGTGTTACCAAAAACATATAACTTTGTCTTGAATTTGAAAAAAAAATAACATTTTATTTTTCACTAAAGAAGGGTTCGGTGAATGCGCATATGAAACTGGTGGGGTTCGGTACCTCCAACAAGGTTAAGAACCACTGGTTTAGGCTGCTCGCCGGCTCCTCATCACCACTTCAAGATGGCGGCCGAATTTCTCGCGTCACAGCAGCCAATGCTACGTCTACTTATAAGATGTCTATGAGCATAACGGTAACATCTTTGTTCGGCAGGAGTCTTATTGTCGTTTTAAAAAAGTGTCATTAAATAGTTGTCCGACTTTTGTTTCAGAAATTAAAATAGAAAAAATTGTCCGAAATTTGTTTTTTTGATTTGCATTTAAGAAGTGGAAATAGAATGAACGGAAAGTACACAGGAATACTTCGAAGACCTCCTCAATCCCACCAACACGTCTTCCTATGAGGAAGCAGTGCCTGGGGAATCTGTGGTGGGCTCTTCTATTTCTGGGGCTGAGGTTGCTGAGGTAGTTAAAAAGCTCCTCGGTGGCAAGGCCCCGGGGGTGGATGAGATCCGCCCGGAGTTCCTTAAGGCTCTGGATGCTGTGGGGCTGTCTTGGTTGACAAGACTCTGCAGCATCGCGTGGACATCGGGGGCGGTACCTCTGGATTGGCAGACCGGGGTGGTGGTTCCTCTCTTTAAGAAGGGCAACCGGAGGGTGTGTTCTAACTATCGTGGGATCACACTCCTCAGCCTTCCCGGTAAGGTCTATTCAGGTGTACTGGAGAGGAGGCTACGCCGGATAGTCGAACCTCGGATTCAGGAGGAACAGTGTGGTTTTCGTCCTGGTCGTGGAACTGTGGACCAGCTCTATACTCTCGGCAGGGTCCTTGAGGGTGCATGGGAGTTTGCCCAACCAGTCTACATGTGTTTTGTGGACTTGGAGAAGGCATTCGACCGTGTCCCTCGGGAAGTCCTGTGGGGAGTGCTCAGAGAGTATGGGGTATCGGACTGTCTGATTTTGGCGGTCCGCTCCCTGTATGATCAGTGTCAGAACTTGGTCCGCATTGCCGGCAGTAAGTCGGACACGTTTCCAGTGAGGGTTGGACTCCGCCAAGGCTGCCCTTTGTCACCGATTCTGTTCATAACTTTTATGGACAGAATTTCTAGGCGCAGTCAAGGCGTTGAGGGGATCTGGTTTGGTGGCTGCAGGATTAGGTCTCTGCTTTTTGCAGATGATGTGGTCCTGATGGCTTCATCTGGCCAGGATCTTCAGCTCTCGCTGGATCGGTTCGCAGCCGAGTGTGAAGCGACTGGGATGAGAATCAGCACCTCCAAGTCCGAGTCCATGGTTCTCGCCCGGAAAAGGGTGGAATGCCATCTTCGGGTTGGGGAGGGGACCCTGCCCCAAGTGGAGGAGTTCAAGTACCTCGGAGTCTTGTTCACGAGTGAGGGAAGAGTGGATCGTGAGATCGACAGGCGGATCGGTGCGGCATCTTCAGTAATGCGGACGCTGTATTGATCCGTTGTGGTGAAGAAGGAGCTGAGCCGGAAGGCAAAGCTCTCAATTTACCGGTCGATCTACGTTCCCATCCTCACCTATGGTCATGAGCTTTGGGTTATGATCGAAAGGACAAGATCACGGGTACAAGCGGCCGAAATGAGTTTCCTCCGCCGGGTGGCGGGTCCCTCCCTTAGAGATAGGGTGAGAAGCTCTGTCATCCGGGAGGAGCTCAAAGTAAAGTCGCTGCTCCTCCACATCGAGAGGAGCCAGATGAGGTGGTTCGGGCATCTGGTCAGGATGCCACCCGATCGCCTCCCTCGGGAGGGGTTTAGGGCACGTCCGACCGGTAGGAGGCCGCGGGGAAGACCCAGGACACGTTGGGAAGACTATGTCTCCCGGCTGGCCTGGGAACGCCTCGGGATCCCCCGGGAGGAGCTGGATGAAGTGGCTGGAGAGAGGGAAGTCTGGGCTTCCCTGCTTAGGCTGCTGCCCCCGCGACCCGACCTCGGATAAGCGGAAGAAGATGGATGGATGGATGGATGGAAAGTACACGGACCCAAAATCAACACTTTATTGTTTGTTTTAAAAATCTGCCATCTATAATAAAAATCGAAAAACGGTCCTAGTTTAGTTTTTTGATTTGCGTTTCAGATTTGGAAATAGAAGAACGAAAGGTACACGGACCCATTCCAATCCAATCATAGCGTTTATCCGATATGGTATCAGTGTTGGTATTTGCGATGAGGTGGCGACTTGTCCAGGGTGTACACCGCCTTCTGCCCGATTGTAGCTGAGATAGGCCCCAGCACCCCCCGCGACCCCAAAAGGGACAAGCGGTAGAAAATGGATGGATGCATGGTTGACTCGTTATTAACTGACAACCCTACTTTTTACATTACAAGTTCATGTTCAATATGGGTCGCCATCTGATTGTGTGTACATTCATATTAAAGGTCATTACAACTTTATAGTAGGAGGCCACGGGGAAGACCCAGGACACGCTGGGAAGACTATCTCTCCCGGCTGGCCTGGGAACGCCTCGGGATCCCCCGGGAGAAGCTGGACGAAGTGGCTGGGGAGAGGGAAGTCTGGTCTTCCCTGCTTAGGCTGCTGCCCCCGCGACACGACCTCGGATAAGCGGAAGAAGATGGATGGATGGATGGACAACTTTATAGAGCAGTGGTCCCCAAACTACAGCCCAGATCCGGCCCACCAACATCCAAAAGCCGGCCCACGGGAAGTCCCAAGTTTAATAAAATGTGTATTTATTTATTTAAATATGTCCTTTCTAATCCATTTTCTACCACATGTTACTCTTGGTGATACCTAGCCGCTCAGGCAAATCATATTGTCTAAAAATGCATTTTCCCATCGGTAACGTGACATCATCGCACTCGGAATATATATATATATATATATATATATATATATATATATATATATATATATATATATATATATATATATATATATATACGGGGCGGCGTGGCAAAGTTGGTAGAGTGGCTGGCCAGCAATCGGAGGGTTGCTGATTACAATCCCCACCTTCTACCATCCTAGTCACGTCCGTTGTGTCCTTGGGCAAAACACTTCACTCCTTGCTCCTGATGGCTGCTGGTTAGCGCCTTTCATGGCAGCTCCCTCCATCAGTGTGTGAATGTGTGTGTGAATGGGTGAATGTGGAAATACTGTCAAAGCGCTTTGAGTACCTTGAAGGTGGAAAAGCGCTATACAAGTATAACCCATTTATCATTTATTTATCATTTATACATATATATATATATATATATATATATAAAATCTCCTGATGATTGAGGGAACCCCTCATGAAACAGGCCTGTAGAGATGAAGTAGTCTTGTGATTTTTTTCCCCACACATACATATATATATGTATACATATATATATATATATATATATATATATATATATATATATATATATATATATATATATATATATATATATATGTGTGTATATATATATATATATATATATATATATGTATATATATATGTATATATATATATATATATATATATATATATATATATATATATATATATATATATATATATACATATATATAATATATATATATACACATATACATACATATATATATATATATATATATATATATATATGTATGTATATATATATATAATATATATATATATATATATATACATATATAAAAAAAATATATATATATATATATATATATATATATATATATATATATATATATATATATATATATATATATATATATATATATATATATATATATTAGGGGTGTGGGAAAAAAATCGATTTGAATTCGAATCGCGATTCTCACGTTGTGCGATTCAGAATCGATTCTCATTTTGAAAATATCGATTTATTTTTAATTTTTAATTTTTGTAATTTTTTTAAATTTTCTTTTACTCTTGGTGACACCTAGCCGCTCAGGCAAATCATATTGTCTAAAAATGCATTTTCCCATCGATAACGTGACATCATCGCGCTCGCAATATATATATATATATATATATATATATATATATATATATATATTAGAGATGCGCGGATAGGCAATTATTTCATCCGCAACCGCATCAGAAAGTCGTCAACCATCCGCCATCCACCCGATCTCACATTTGATCAGAACCGCACCCGCCCGTTGTTATATATCTAATATAGACGATGCAAGGCATTAGTGAGGTTATAAAGGAGACTGATCCAATGCAGCACAGACATTCGCGTGCCACGCTGTCACGACCCAGACGCACACCAGTGCGCAATCATATGGGAGCCGCGCTGAGCGCACCTCCAAGCGCGTCTCGCTGCCGGCGACGGCCGGGTATGGGCCCGACGCTCCAGCGCCATCCATTTTCAGGGCTAGTTGATTCGGCAGGTGGGTTGTTACACACTCCTTAGCGGGTTCCAACTTCCATGGCCACCGTCCTGCTGTCTATATCAACCAGGGTGAGCCCCACCCCTTTCGTGAGCGCACTGCGCGCGGAGTGACCCCTGTTACGCGCCCACGGCAACAGGGGTGGCGGGCAGGTAAGCTGCGCGGGCGGAGCGCGCGGAGTGACCCCTGTTACGAGCCCCCGGCCACGGGGGTGGCGGGCAGGTAAGCTGCTTACCTGCTGCGCGTGACGGCGGCCGCGGCGAAGGCGGACGAGGCGGGGTGTCGGTGCGGTGGGCGCGGTGGTGACCCTGGACGTGCGTCGGGCCCTTCTCGAGGATCGCCTCAGCTACGGCTCCCGGTGGTGCCCTCTCGGGGGAAGGGGCCTCGGTCCCGGACCCTGGCGAGGCGTCCCTTCTCCGCTCCGTAAAAGTGTCCATCTCTTTTTCTTTTTTTTTTCTTCTGTTGTGGCATATGCAGCAGGTGCCTGCTCGTTTTTCGTATGTGGGTAACAATATTTAACTATGTATATATATTTACCAATTGGTTTAACTGCCACCCGCCTGAATCTATTTAAAATCTTTTTTTTTTTTATTTCAACCGCCCGACCCGACCCGACCCGCGGATAAAATCTAATTTTTTTTAATTTCTTCCGCCCGATCTGCGGATAATCAGCGGACTCCGCAGTTGTGCCCGCAAACCGCGCATCTCTAATATATATATATATTAGGGGTGTGGGAAAAAATCGATTTGAATTCGAATCGCGATTCTCACGTTGTGTGATTCAGAATCGATTCTCATTTTGAAAAAAATCGATTTATTTTTAATTTTTAATTTTTGTAATTTAAAAAAAAAAAAAAAAAAATTTTTTAATTAATCAATCCAACAAAACAATACACAGCAATACCATAACAATGCAATCTAATTCTAAAAACCAAACCCGACCCAGCAACACTCAGAACTGCAATAAACAGAGCAACTGAGATGAGACACAAACACGACACAGAACAAATATATTCTATAAAACAGAAAAAAATTGTCCGAAATTTGTTTTTTGATTTGCATTTAAGAAGTGGAAATAGAATGAACGGAAGGTACACGGACCCAAAATCAACACTTTTTTGTTTGTTTTAAAAATCTGCCATCTACAATAAAAATTAGTTTTTTGATTTGCCTTTCAGATTTGGAAATAGAAGAACGGAAGGTACACGGACCCATTCCAATCCAATCATAGTGTTCATCCGAAACGGTATCAGTGTTGGTATTCGTATCGACCCGTTCCTATTATCCATGCACCGGAAGCGGCAGGTTGGCGGAGGACTACCAGGGAAGGAGGAGGTAATCCGTCCCTTCTGTCATTGAGGCTTTATTTGTCTTTCTCCGGCGCGCTTAGGCGGCGACGCGATGGCTTTGACCCAAGAGTCCGTGTTATCCTTCTTACTGGAGCGGGGAGGCAGAGTGAGCAACGCCGAGCTGCTCAGCCACTTCGGCGGCCTCATCCACGGCGGCGCCGCCGCGGCCGCGAAGCAACACAATAGGGAGCTTTTCAAGAAGTTGGTGAACAGCGTGGCGGTGGTTCGCCAGACGGACGGCGTGAAGTTCGTGGCCGTGAAGAAACGCTACCAGGACTTCGTGGTGCAGGAGGAGCGCGCTCAAAACGCCACTGCTCAAACACTTTATCCGGACATGGAGAACAACAACAACAACAACTACTACCTTCACAGGGATTTGCAAAGAAACACGACCGTCCAAGTCCTGAACATTCGTGGAGATCAAGTGGGTCGAGCGTCAGGTGCCGTGTTTGCCGTTATTGCTGTCACCTCCCCACCTAAAGGGTCCACACCTCCAGAGAAGAGATCTCACCCACTGTGCGACGAAAATGAAGCCCCGCGAAATTGGGTAAAGACGGAGAAGGATGACCCCAACAAAGGCCTGAGGCAGGAGGACGGCGCCGACTCCTGTGGGTCGGTGCCCCTGGAGCCCCTTGCCCACGAGTGGCTGGTAAAGTGCGCCGCCGGGCTGTGGGGCCACGTCCACGCCATGCTCCTGCAGGACCCCCGCCTGGCCCAGAAGAAGGACTTCATGTCGGGCTACACGGCGCTGCACTGGGCCGCCAAGGACGGCAACGGCGACATGATCCACAAGCTGGTGGACATCCCCGAGAGGAGAGGCGCCCACGTCGACGTCAACACCAAAGCCCACGGGGGCTACACGCCTCTGCACGTCGCCGCCATACACGGCCGCACGGAGGTGGTGCTTCTGCTGGTGCGGCGCTACGGCGCCAGCGTGGACGAGAGGGACAACGACGGCAAGAAGGCCCACCACTACCTGGACGAAGGCGCTCCGGAGGAGGTGAGGGCCCTGGTGGGAGGCGTGCGGCCGTCCAAACACCGGGAGGAGATGGATGACGAGGACGGCAAGGAGCAGGCTAAAGGTCTTAACACCATCAGTAAACTGTTCCAGCCTCACAGGAAGCAAAAACATGCAACAAGGTTCACTCATGAGTAGGGTTGCAAAATTCCGGGAATATTCAAAGTTGGAAACTTTCCATGGGAATTAACGGGAAAACCGTATTTTTCGGACTATAAGTCAGTTTTTTTTCATAGTCGGTTGAGGTGGGCGGGGTTTGGTAGCGGGGGTGTATAATGTAGCCCGGAAGAGTTAGGACTGCATGGGATTCTGGGTATTTGTTCTGTTGTGTTTATGTTAAAGTTAAAGTTAAAGTACCAATGATTGTCACACACACACTAGGTGTGGCGAGATTATTCTCTGCATTTGACCCATCACCCTTGATCTCCCCCTGGCAGGTGAGGGGAGCAGTGGGCAGCAGCGGTGGCCGCGCCCGGGAATCATTTTGGTGATTTAACCCCCAATTCCAACCCTTGATGCTGAGTGCCAAGCAGGGAGGTAATGGGTCCCATTTTTATAGTCTTTGGTATGACTCGGCCGGGGTTTGAACTCACAACCTACCGATCTCAGGGCGGACACTCTAACCACTAGGCCACTGAGTAGGTTAAGGTTATGTTGTGTTACGGTGCGACTTATACTCAGGAGCGACTTATGTGTGAAATTATTAACACATTACCTTAAAATATCAAATCATATTATTTAGCTCATTCACGTAAGAGACTAGATCAGGGGTCGGCAACCCGCGGCTCCGGAGCCGCATGCGGCTCTTTGATCACTCTGATGCGGCTCAGCTGCATACTTGCCCACCCCTCAGCTGCATACTTGCCCGCCCCCCCGATTTTCCCGGGAGACTTCCGGATTTCACTGCCTCTCGCAGAAAATTCCCGGGATTGATATTCTGCGATTTTCACCCTTACAATAATAATAACAAGGGCGTGCCATGATGGTACAGCATTTGGCGCCCTCTACAGTCTGTATTAACAGCGTACCAGCTTAGTCTTTTGTTATATGCATCTTCTGCTTGCACAAGTAAGTGACAGCAAGGCATACTTGGTCAACAGCCACACAGGTTACACTGACGGTTGGCCATATAAAACAACTTTAACACTCTTACTAATAATGCGCCACACTTTGAACCAAAACCAAACAAGAATGACAAACACATTTCGGGAGAACATCTGCACCTTAACACAACATAAACACAACAGAACAAATACCCAGAATCCCATGCAGCCCGGACTCTTCCGGGCTACATTATACACCCCTGCTACCACCAAACCCTCTGTGCATCGGTTGAGGTGGGCGGGGTTTGGTAGCGGGGGTGTATAATGTAGCCCGGAAGAGTTAGGACTGCATGGGATTCTGGGTATTTGTTCTGTTGTGTTTATGTTGTGTTACGGTGCGACTTATACTCAGGAGCGACTTATGTGTGAAATTATTAACACATTACCTTAAAATATCAAATCATATTATTTAGCTCATTCACGTAAGAGACTAGATCAGGGGTCGGCAACCCGCGGCTCCGGAGCCGCATGCGGCTCTTTGATCACTCTGATGCGGCTCAGCTGCATACTTGCCCACCCCTCAGCTGCATACTTGCCCGCCCCCCGATTTTCCCGGGGAGACTTCTGGATTTCAGTACCTCTCGCAGAAAATTCCCGGGATTGATATTCTCCGATTTTCACCCTTACAATAATAATAATAATAAGGGCGTGCCATGATGGTACAGCATTTGGCGCCCTCTACAGTCTGTATTAACAGCGTACCAGCTTAGTCTTTTGTTATATGCATCTTCTGCTTGCACACGTAAGTGACAGCAAGGCATACTTGGTCAACAGCCACACAGGTTACACTGACGGTTGGCATTTAAAACAACTTTAACACTCTTACTAATAATGCGCCACACTTTGAACCAAAACCAAACAAGAATGACAAACACATTTCGGGAGAACATCTGCACCTTAACGCAACATAAACACAACAGAACAAATACCCAGAATCCCATGCAGCCCGGACTCTTCCGGGCTACATTATACACCCCTGCTACCACCAAACCCTCTGTGCATCGGTTGAGGTGGGCGGGGTTTGGTAGCGGGGGTGTATAATGTAGCCCGGAAGAGTTAGGGCTGCATGGGATTCTGGGTATTTGTTCTGTTGTGTTTATGTTGTGTTACGGTGCGACTTATACTCAGGAGCGACTTATGTGTGAAATTATTAACACATTACCTTAAAATATCAAATCATATTATTTAGCTCATTCACGTAAGAGACTAGACCAGGGGTCGGCAACCCGCGGCTCCAAAGCCGCATGCGGCTCTTTGATCACTCTGATGCGGCTCAGCTGCATACTTGCCCACCCCCCGATTTTCCCGGGGAGACTTCCGGATTTCAGTACCTCTCGCAGAAAATTCCCGGGATTGATATTCTCCGATTTTCACCCTTACAATAATAATAATAATAAGGGCGTGCCATGATGGTACAGCATTTGGCGCCCTCTACAGTCTGTATTAACAGCGTACCAGCTTAGTCTTTTGTTATATGCATCTTCTGCTTGCACACGTAAGTGACAGCAAGGCATACTTGGTCAACAGCCACACAGGTTACACTGACGGTTGGCCATATAAAACAACTTTAACACTCTTACTAATAATGCGCCACACTTTGAACCAAAACCAAACAAGAATGATAAATGATAAATGGGTTATACTTGTATAGCGCTTTTCTACCTTCAAGGTACTCAAAGCGCTTTGACACTATTTCCACATTTACCCATTCACACACACATTCACACACTGATGGCGGGAGCTGCCATGCAAGGCGCTAACCAGCAGCCATCAGGAGCAAGGGGTGAAGTGTCTTGCCCAAGGACACAACAAACGTGACTGGGATGGTAGAAGGTGGGGATTGAACCCCAGTAACCAGCAACCCTCCGATTGCTGGCACAGCCACTCTATCAACTTGACAAACACATTTCGGGAGAACATCTGCACCTTAACACAACATAAACACAACAGAACAAATACCCAGAATCCCATGCAGCCCTGACTCTTCCGGGCTACATTATACACCCCTGCTACCACCAAACCCCGCCCCCACCCCCCACCCCTGTGCGTCGGTTGAGGTGGGCGGGGGTGTATAATGTAGCCCGGAAGAGTTAGGGCCGCATGGGATTCTGGGTATTTGTTCTGTTGTGTTTATGTTGTGTTACGGTGCAGATGTTCTCCCGAAATGTGTTTGTCATTCTTGTCTGGTGTGGGTTCACAGTGTGGCGCATTATTAGTAAGAGTGTTAAAGTTTTTTATATGGCCACCGTCAGTGTAACCTGTGTGGTTGTTGACCAAGTATGCCATGGCTCCCATTGTTTTCTTTAAGTTGTGAAACTGGTCAAAATGGCTCTTTGACTGGTAAAGGTTGCCGACCCCTGGACTAGACGTATAAGATTTCATGGGATTTGGCGATTAGGAGTGACAGATTGTTTGGTAAACGTATAGCATGTTCTATATGTTATAGTTATTTGAATGACTCTTACCATAATATGTTACGTTAACATACCAGTTGGTTATTTATGCCTCATATAACGTACACTTATTCAGCCTGTTGTTCACTATTCTTTATTTATTTTAGATTGCCTTTCAAATGTCTATTCTTGATGTTGGCTTTTATCAAATACATTTCCCCCAAAAATGCGACTTATACTCCAGTGCGACTTATATATGTTTTTTTCCTTCTTTATTATGCATTTTCGGCCGGAGCGACTTATACTTCGAAAAATACGGTAGTACTTGTTGTGAAAACACATAACTTACGTTCTCAGCAGTCATGACTCATGAGTAGGGTTATAAAGGGGTGGAAAGTTTCCGGTAAATTTCCGGAAATTTACCACGGGAAGTTTGGACATTTTGACCATTTTTTGATTACCGTATTTTCCGCACCATAAGGCGCCCTGGGTTATAAGCCGCGCCTTCAATGAACGGCATATTTCAAAACTTTGTCCACCTATAAGCCGCCCCGTGTTATAAGCCGCATCTAACTGCGCTAAAGGAATGTCAAAAAAACAGTCAGATAGGTCAGTCAAACTTTAATAATATATTAAAAACCAGCGTGATGTGGGCGCGCATGGAGTCGTATATCAACATGGACGGAGCTGCGTGAAAAAAGCCACCCGGCCTCTTCGCGTAAACTTCCCTTAACCACTCGCTCACCTTTTCTTCATCCATCCATCCCTTCGAGTTAGCTTTTATGATGACGCCGGCTGGAAAGGTCTCTTTTGGCAAGGTCTTCCTTTTGAATATCACCATGGGTGGAAGTTTCTGGCCATTAGCATGGCAAGCTAGAACCACAGTGAAGGATGACTTCTCATTCCCTGTGGTGCGAATATTCACCGTACGTGCTCCCGTTGTATCCACAGTGCGGTTCACAGGAATATCAAAAGTCAGTGGAACCTCGTCCATGTTGATAATGTTCTCTGGCCGGATCTTTTTTTCAGCTATCTTGTTTTTACAATATGCACGGAAAGTAGCCAGCTTTTCTTGAAAGTCTTTAGACAGTTGCTGTGAAATAGTAGTCCGTGTGCGGATGGAGAGATTGCGTCTTTTCATGAACCGGAAACCTGTCGCTTAGTAGGAGCCATTTTGTGGTCTTTACAGATGTAAACACACAAAGGAAATGAAACGTAATATCCGCGCGCTTCTTCTTCTTCTACGGGGGCGGGTGGTTGCTTACAGTAGAAGAAGAAGCGCTTCCTGTTCTATGGGGGCGGGTGCTTACCTTGCCGGTTGCTTGCGTAGAAGAAGAAGCGCTTCCTGTTCTACGGGGAAAAAAGATGGCGGCTGTTTACCGTAGTTGCGAGACCGAAACTTTATGAAAATGAATCTTAATATTAATCCATATATAAAGCGCACCGGGTTATAAGCCGCACTGTCAGCTTTTGAGTAAATTTGTGGTTTTTAGGTGCGGCTAATAGTGCGGAAAATACGGTATTCAAAGTCGGACACCGTCCATCTTATTCTGTAAATCGAAGGTCACGGTCATTCAATGTTGGTTTCACGGCCATGTTGCTTACGTGGAGTGATTTCTCCAGATTCTCTGAACCTTTTGATGATATTATGGACCGTAGATGTTGAAATCCCTAAATTTCTTGCAATTGCACTTTGAGAAACCTTGTTCTTAAACTGTTTGACTATTTGCTCACGCAGTTGTGGACAAAGGGGTGTACCTCGCCCCATCCTTTCTTGTGAAAGACTTGAGCATTTTTTGGGAAGCTGTTTTTATACCCAACCATGGCACCCACCTGTTCCCAATTAGCCTGCACACCTGTGGGATGTTCCAAATAAGTGTTTGATGAGCATTCCTCAACTTTATCAGTATTTACTGCCACCTTTCCCAACTTGGCAAACTCATCCCGCGGGCCGGATTAAACCTGTTCGCGGGCCGTACGTTTGACACCCCTGTTCTAAAGTGATTGTTCCAGCGCGCTTCTCCAAAATGTCGCAAACAAGTGAATGTGATGATAGATTTTTCTCATGTGTGGTTTTCAATAAACGGGCTTGAGGGACGGGTTTTAACGTCATTCAAAAGTCAATTTTGTGTAATAGAAGACCTCTAAAGATCTCAATATTGACCAAAATTGTTATCTCACTACTAAATTTGACAAACTAACGAGAGTAATTTAGGTAGAGAGTATTGCAATACAAATGAAAATCCAGTGAGATATATTGTTTGTCTACAACAATGTATTGATTTAAATGTCCTGCACTTGCATACCTGCCAACTACTCCGGTTTTCCCGTAATTAGTACGGTTTTCATCAACCTATTCCGGGTTACGGTTGCAGTGATAAAAAAATACGGTTTTTCATTAATTAAATTTTTTTTATTTTTTTTTAAGTTTTATTCACGAAATCGCGTAACAACAATGACAATCGACACTGCTTCTCGTAACTTCCTATCGAGCCATTCCGAATGCCATGCGCGAGGCTATTTATAGCACCGCTGCCAAGCACGAGGCACCAGTTGCCCATTGTTTCCAAACGAGCGAACGATCATGGAATCAGCCGGAGAAAAATCGCAAACGAGTCTTAAACCGAAAAGAAAACTGCAGTCATTCCGTGAAGAATATTCAAAAGCCTATCCGGGAATAATTATCCGTTCCAAAAAGGGTGAAAACTACGCGAATTGCACCTTGTGCAGACAAGATTTTTCGATCGGACACGGAGGAATTAGCGATGTAAAAGACCACGTTGGGACAAAAAAAACACAAGTCTAATGCCGTTGCTAGCGATACAAGTGGAAAACTTTCAATGTTTTTCGTCGCCCAAACAGATTCTTTGGATGTGATAAATGCCGAAGTTTTATTTACGGAGGCAATAATTGAGCATGGACTTCCAATCGCACTGGCTGATCACATGGGACAGTTAAATGTTTGTAATGCAACCTTTAAAAATCATTACGCGGTGATCGCGGTCCCAAAAATAAACTTTTCTTGCATGATAATGTCCAGAAAAACTCACTTTATATTACTATAGAGTCCTTTTAACGAATGAGTTTGATGGTTTATCACAAACCTTAAATGAAAGAAGTCCTTTGTTCTCCTGCACCATGCATGCGCTTTGGCCTTGCTTCGTGTTTGGTGCGCATCCTGTCGGCTGTATTTCACAGCACGTCTTTGACAACTTGATGTGGCATAAAACATTTAAAACAAAGGGGTTATAGGAATGTTTTATGCCACTTCAAGTTGTCAAACACGGTATGCTGGTGCCCGACTGCCACAAGTGGAACAAACATTTGAAACAAAGGGGTTATAGGAACAATCACTTTCAGTGTTTTATGCCACTTCAAGTAAACTTATCATAAAGTTACCATATCATTTTTGCAGTATGATCAATCTGATAGAATAAATGTGGATTTTAGCCACAAAAAGGTAATGACACCAATGTTATCTATTGGAATTGTTTAGTACTGTTATACTGTTAAAAGTCTTTATACTATTTATGCTTTCAAGTCCAAGTTGAAGAAATCTTGTTAAATGTTGACAGCATAACTACCAAAATACAGAAGTATGTCCTTAATATTTTTGCAGTGCTATTTCTGTTGAAAAGTTCAAATGATTACATTAGAGATGTGATGTGCCACTTTTCAAGTGTCTGATGGCTTAAATTCATTTTCATTAATTTTTCATATTTTGAATTCTTTTGAAAGGCTTACAAAAAAACTACATTTGAATTGTAATTCCATGCTATTGACAGGACTATTAATTTTAATGAAGTTAGCTTACCATGTTTACAGTATGATAATTGTGATAGAAATGTGAATTTTAGCCACAGAATATTTTTTACAATTGAACAAGGCAGTAGATTATACAAGCTTGGACAGAAAGTTAATAATGACACCAATTTTTTTTTTAATGGAATTGTTTAGTACTGTTTTACCATTTGTTTACTGTAAAACGTGTTTATACTGTTTATACTTTCAATGAACAAATTGAAGTCTTGTGAAAGGTTGACAGGATAACTGGCATTAACTGTCAAAATAATTTCCAACTATTGAAGTTAGCTTACAGAATAAACATGTCAATAAACCCATATGATTTTTGCTGTAATATTTTTGTTTTGAAAAGTCACTGTGACTGATAGAAAAGTGATGGTTTTAGCAACATTTTAACCTGTCTGAATGCAATCAATCATTTTGGACCCTGGCTACTAGGTTTTTCTGATTTCAAAAGTTGGCAGGTATGCACTTGTTGCTGTCTGTACATTGTATCCATATTGAGTGTATTTATAGAATATATTTATCATTTTGTTAGTAAGTAGCTAAATTATTTTTATATTTTTTACATATCTTTAGTTATGTCTTAAAATGAGTCATGAATTCACTGTCCTGTGTTTATTTTGTTGTACTCTGATTGTTATTAAATCCACTAAACCAAACATGTTCATTCTTATAAGATGTGTGTGCTTGATTATGCAGATCAGATCATGTTCTTAGTGGACATGTGGTTGCCATGGATACGACAACATGGGCCTCATTCTCTGGGAGAGAAGTGGGATGAAGCTTCGAGAGACACTCATGTATTATTCATGATGCCAGTATTCAAAGAATGACATATAAGTGTCATTGGCAGTGGGCTAACAAATACATAGCGATACTTAGCTACACAATAATGAATCGGCGGCTGTATCCATGCACACCGTTCTTTAGAATGACAAACAAAAAGGACATGTTAAACAATGTAGCTTAGAATGTCTTCAGCCAAAAGTCATTCAGCAGCATCACAAAGACCTTTACCTGTACTAACTAATCAGTGTGCATGATGATTCACTCACAGCCACTAAGCAACACAAAAGGTTCAACAAGTCAGTGCATCTGGAAAGTATTCACAGCGCTTTGCACATTTTTTTTAATGTTACAGCCTTATTCCAAAATAGAATATATTAATAATGACAATGTGATTTATTTATTTTTTTGCTAATGTATTTTAACTAAAAAACTGAACAATCAATGTATTCACAGCAGAGGTGTGGACTCGAGTCACATGACTTGGACTCGAGTCAGACTCGAGTCATGAATTTGATGACTTTAGACTCGACTTGACAAAATGTAAAAAGACTTGCAACTCGACTTGGACTTTAACATCAATGACTTGTGACTTCACTTGGACTTGAGCCTTTTGAATTGACATGACTTGACATGACTTGCTACTTTCCCCAAAACCCAAAGATGAAAAAGTTATTCGGGAGCGCTCCGTATTTTTCATTGTGTACTTGTCTATCAGCGTTGCGTGTGTCAGCTGGTGTGCTCTCAGTACAACAGCCAATCAAATTAGATCTACTTTGTTTTCATCACACAGCATTCATCCAATCAAATTGCAGGACAACCAACGAAGAAGACATGTCCAAACCACACGCCAGCGAACAAAAAATGATACCTAAAATAATTTTGTTTGGGTATAAAAATTACGAGGTGGTCAACACAAAACGGTTTGCAGTATGCAACACATGCGGTTCGAAAATTACTGATGATTACTGACTTCGTCCGGCATTTGAAGTTGCACAAAGAACGGTAAGTTTTGAATGTAAGATAACGTTTATTGGCTAAGTAACGTGACTTTTATTTGCTGTGTAGTTAAATCAGTGAGGCTGTAAACTCACTGCTAACGTTATTGCAAACACGGGAATCTGTTGCAGTTCACTACCTTATTCATACTTTTTGTTCAGTGATTTTTTTTTTAAGTAGGGTTACGTTAGTCAATATATCACACGTAACGTTAGACGGCGGTCAGCAGCACCGCGTATTTTAGCCACCTAAAAAAAGACAAAAATAGTCAAATAAAGGTCAGTTAAAATGTATACTATATTATGAATATGTGTACCGTTTTAGCTAGCTTTCTGACATACTGTTGGTTGTTTACCTCAGTGGTCCCCAACCACCGGGCCGCGGCCCGGTACTGGTCCGTGGATCGATTGGTATCGGGCCGCACAAGAAATATTTATTTTTTTTCTTTAATTAAATCAACATAAAAAACACAAGATACACTTACAAGTAGTGCACCAACCCAAAACAACTCTCTCCCCCCTTTTGTTCTGGGCATTGAACATGAAGACTCTTCCTTCACTGTTCCGAGTGGCCATGAGAGTCTTGGCAGTGCCTGCCTCCAGTGCTCCAGTGGAGCGAGTTTTCAGCCATGGTGGCATCATACTACGCCCCCATCGTGCACAAATGACTGACAGACTCTTGGCTAATTTGGTCTTTTGCAAATGCAATGCAGCATAGGGCCCTGACATATAAAAAGTACAACTTTTTTGTTATGTTCACGTATATGTCATGTTTTTTCAATGTTAACACTTTTGTACAAATAAGTACATTTGCACTTTATTTTTCAATGTGTTTGTTCTGTAAAGGAATGAGTTAATGTTTAAAATGACTGGTTAATAGTGCTATTATAAAGTGCAATGTCAGCACAATTTTCTTTCCTGCAATTTAAAATGCACTTGTTTTAATAAATAAATACAGCGTTTGAAAAGCATACACAATCTGTGTTAATATATTAGTCTGTGGTTAAAAGGACTTGAAAGGACTCGAAACTCAAAATGCAGGACTTAGGACTTGACTTGAGACTTTCCAGTCTTGACTTTGGACTTGACTCGGGGCTTGCCTGTCTTGACTCGGGACTTGACTCGGACTTGAGGGCAAAAACTTGAGACTTACTTGTGACTTGCAAAACAATGACTTGGTCCCACCTCAGATTCACAGCCTTTGCTCAATACTTTGTTGATGCACCTTTGGCGCAGCAATTACAGCCTAAAGTCATTTTGAATACGATGCCACAAGCTTGACACACCTATCTTTGGGCAGTTTTGCCCATTCTTCTATAGCAGTGGTTCTCAACCTTGTTGGAGGTACCGAACCCCACCAGTTTCATATGCGCATTCACCAAACCCTTCTTTAGTGAAAAAAAAATAAAAAATTTCAAATTCAAGAAAAAGTCGTATGCTTTTTTACTGGTGCACAAAATGAACTGTGCATGAACATCACCTTGTTCAAAGAACAAAACCAACACAGTGCATGAACTCCACAACAAATTACACACCTTACACACATTACCATGAATTGATTAACGTGGACCCTGACTTAAACTATAAAAACGTAATCGGGTGTTACCATTTAGTGGTCAATTGTACGGAATATGTACTGTATACTGTGTAAACTGTACTGTTTAACATAATGTATTCTCTTCCTTTGCAATCTGCTAGTAAAAGTTTAAATCGATCAATCTTACAACCTGCAAATCAGATGGAAAATTAGGGGGAACATTGTTGGGTCCATAATACGCTGATAGGGAGAAGTTTTTATTTACACGATAAGTCGGATGTGTCTTTACCTCCCCTGAGGCCGACTCACCAAACCTCTGACTAGGTGTAATGAAATTTGTCGTCTGCATTTGACCCATCCCCTTGTTCACCCCCTGGGAGGTGAGGGGAGCAGTGGGCAGTAGCGGCACCGCGCCCAGGAATCATTGTTGGTGATTTAACCCCCAATTCCAAGCCTTGATGCTGAGTGCCAAGCAGGGAAGAATGCTGGTATGAGCTTTTAAACATAACCCGTTAACTGCTGCCAATCAAATGGTGAATAAGATACTCTTTAGGGTTCATATGTTTGTAAATCTGACTGTGATGAAGTCAGTGCCTCACCAGCCATCAACCTCACCGCACGTCACTGATATATATATATATATATATATATATATATATATATATATATATAGCTGAGATAGGCTCCAGTACCACCCGCGAACCTGTAGGGGACAAGCGGTAGAAAATGGATGGATGGATGGATGTATAGCCCGGCCCCTGGCCACATTATTTTAACCCAATGCGGTCCCAGGGTCAAAAAGTTTGGTGACCCCTGACCTTGAAAGTAGAACAGCGCTATACAAGTATAACCCTTTTAACCATAAATGTCGATTTATGAAAGTAAGGCCTACATTTGACCTACTCAGTGGCCTAGTGGTTAGAGTGTCCGCCCTGAGATCGGTAGGTTGTGAGTTCAAACCCCGGCCGAGTCATACCAAAGACTATAAAAATGGGACCCATTAACTCCCTGCTCGGCACTCAGCATCAATAGTTGGAATTGGGGGTTAAATCACCAAAAATTAATCCCGAGCGCGGCCACCACTGCTGCCCACTGCTCCCCTCACCTCCCAGGGGGTGACCAAGGTTGATGGGTCAAATGCAGAGAATAATTTCGCCACACCTAGTGTGTGTGTGTGACAATCATTGCTACTTTAACCCAGTGGTCCCCAACTACCACAGGTCCGTGGATCGATTGGTACAAAAAATAAAAAATATATTTTATTTTTATTTTTATTTTTTAATTAAATCAACATAAAAAACACAATTAGTGCACCAACCCAAAAAACCTCCCTCCCCCATTTACACTCATTCCCACAAAAGGGTTGTTTCTTTCTGTTATTAATATTGTGGTTCCTACATTATATATCAATATATATCAATACAGTCTGCAAGGGATACAGTCCGTAAGCACACATGATTGTATTTTTTTATGATAAAAAAATAAAAAAGTAAAAAATACCCCACCCCCGGTCCGTGGGACAGATTTTCAAGCGTTGACCAGTTACAAAAAGGTTGGGGACCACTGCTTTAACCAATCAATCAATGTTTATTTATATAGCCCTAAGTCACAAGTGTCTCAAAGGGCTGCACAAGCCACAACGACATCCTCGGTTCAGATCCCACATCAGGGCAAGGAAAAACTCAACCCAGTGGGATGACAATGAGAAGCCTTGGAGAGGACCGCATAATACTCCCTGTCGGCGTATTATGGACACCCCCAAACAATGTTCCCTCTAAATTGTCCATATGTGGGAGCAAACGCAAAAACTCCTTGAGCATTCAGTGGCGCACATGTGAGCGACGTCAGACGTTCACATGCACTGTGGTCACACCTGCAGCACACCTGTCTCAAACCTGACTAAATAAAAAGTTAAATGTTTTATTATTATTATCAAATGACAGCAGTCATTTCCATAAGATTATTTTCTAATATAAGTGTTTTGGCCCACTTACAATGACAATAACATATTGTTTTTCATGAGCTGTGTACTAGTATTATATGTCTGGGTGGAGGTCCTACTTTGGAAATAATGTGTACCCCTTTCAGACATTGCATTTAGTTCCCACTAAAACATTCACATGTTGCACAATGAGATGTAAACATGGGATCATGTGTACATTCCTGCAACTTTCTGTTTGTAAAATATATCTTTATTAGTATTTCTTTAATACAAACCCTGTTTCCATATGAGTTGGGAAATTGTGTTAGATGTAAATATAAACGGAATACAATGATTTGCAAATCATTTTCAACCCATATTCAGTTGAATATGCTACAAAGACAACATATTTGATGTTCACACTGATAAACATTTTTTTTGTTGCAAATAATCATTAACTTTAGAATTTGATGCCAGCAACACGTGACAAAGAAGTTGGGAAAGGTGGCAATAAATACTGATAAAGTTGAGGAATGCTCATCAAACACTTATTTGGAACATCCCACAGGTGAACAGGCAAATTGGGAACAGGTGGGTGCCATGATTGGGTATAAAAGTAGATTCCATGAAATGCTCAGTCATTCACAAACAAGGATGGGGCGAGGGTCACCACTTTGTCAACAAATGCGTGAGCAAATTGTTGAACAGTTTAAGAAAAACCTTTCTCAACCAGCTATTGCAAGGAATTTAGGGATTTCACCATTTATGGTCCGTAATGTCATCAAAGGGTTCAGAGAATCTGGAGAAATCACTGCACGTATGCAGGTAAGCCCGTGACCTTCGATCCCTCAAGCTGTACTGCATCAACAAGCGACATCAGTGTGTAAAGGATATCACCACATGGGCTCAGGAACACTTCAGAAACCCACTGTCAGTAACTACAGTTGGTCGCTACATCTGTAAGTGCAAGTTAAAACTCTCCTATGCAAGGCCAAAACCGTTTATCAACAACACCCAGAAACGCCGTCGGCTTGGCTGGGCCTGAGCTCATCTAAGATGGACTGATACAAAGTGGAAAAGTGTTCTGTGGTCTGACGAGTCCACATTTCAAATTGTTTTTGGAAACTGTGGACGTCGTGTCCTCCGGACCAAAGAGGAAAAGAACCATCCGGACTGTTATAGGCGCAAAGTTGAAAAGCCAGCATGTGTGGTGGTATGGGGGTGTATTAGTGCCCAAGACATGGGTAACTTACACATCTGTGAAGGCACCATTAATGCTGAAAGGTACATACAGGTTTTGGAGCAACATATGTTGCCATCCAAGCAACGCTACCATGGACGCCCCTGCTTATTTCAGCAAGACAATGCCAAGCCACGTGTTACATCAACGTAGTAAAAGAGTGCGGGTACTAGACTGGCCTGCCTGTAGTCCAGACCTGTCTCCCATTGAAAATGTGTGGCGCATTATGAAGCCTAAAATAGCACAACGGAGACCCCCGGACTGTTGAACAACTTAAGCTGTACATCAAGCAAGAATGGGAAAGAATTCCACCTGAGAAGCTTCAAAAATGTGTCTCCTCAGTTCCCAAATGTTTACTGAGTGTTGTTAAAAGAAAAGGCCATGTAACACAGTGGTGAACATGCCCTTTCCCAACTACTTTGGCACGTGTTGCAGCCATGAAATTCTAAGTTAATTATCATTTACAAAAAAAAATAAAGTTTATGAGTTTGAACATTAATGCATTCAATTGAATATGGGTTGAAAAGGATTTGCAAATCATTGTATTCCGTTTATATTTACATCTAACACAATTTCACAACTCATATGGAAACGGGGTTTGTATAATAAATCATTTTATGATTACGGTTCGGGTTCGGTGAATGCGCATATGAAACTGGTGGGGTTCGGTACCTCCAGCAGGGTTAAGAACCACTGGATTAAGAGTACAAAAGCCCTTAAATTGATATCATTGTTAAAAACATCTAATGTGATTTAGGTAGCCCCAAATTTTTTTGTATTATTACTCTATCTGTATTTGCTTTTGTTTTCTTTCCTTGATGTTGAAAGTGCCTTGACTTTTTGTGTGAGTTATAAATAGAGATGTCCGATATTATCGGCCGATAAATGCTTTAAAATGCAATATCGGAAATGATCGGTATCGGGTTTTTTTGTTGTTGTTGTTGTTGTTTTTAATCAAATCAACATAAAAAACACAAGATACACTTACAATTAGTACACCAACCCCCAAAAAACCTCCCTCCCCCATTCACACTCATTCACACAAAAGGGTTGTTTCTTTCTGTTATTAATATTGTGGTTCCTACATTATATATCAATATATATCAATACAGTCTGCAAGGGATACAGTCCGTAAGCACACATGATTGTGCGTGCTGCTGCTCCACTAATAGTACTAACCTTTAACACTTCATTTGACTCATTTTCATTCATTACTAGTTTCTATGTAACTGTTTTTATATTGTTTTACTTTCTTTTTTATTCAAGAAAATGTTTTTAATTTATTTATCTTATTTTTTTATTTTTTTTTAAAAGTACCTTATCTTCACTATATCTGGTTGTCCAAATTAGGCATAATGTGTTAATTCCACGACTGCATATATCCGTTGATATCGGTATCGGTTGATATCGGTATCGGTAATTAAAGAGTTGGACAATATCGGAATATCGGATATTGGCAAAAAGCCATTATCGGACATCCCTAATATATATACTGTATATCAGTGACGTGCGGTGAGGTTGATGGCTGGTGAGGCACTGACTTCATCACAGTCAGATTTACAAACATATGAACCCTAAAGAGTATCTTATTCACCATTTGATTGGCAGCAGTTAACGGGTTATGTTTAAAAGCTCATACCAGCATTCTTCCCTGCTTGGCACTCAGCATCAAATGTTGGAATTGGGGGTTAAATCACCAACAATTATTCCCGGGCGCGGCGCCGCTGCTGCCCACTGCTCTCCTCACCTCCCAGGGGGTGATCAAGGGGATGGGTCAAATGCAGAGGACATATTTCATTACACCTAGTGTGTGTGTGACAATCATTGCTACTTTAACTTAACTTTAACTTTACACATACAAACTGTAGCACACAAAAAAGCACATTTAATTAAAAAAAACGTTATTATGGTCTTACCTTTACTTATAAGTGCGGGAACAATGGTGTTGGTGTTGGAGGAGTTGTGAATGAATGAAATATGAAATCCGTGCTGCAGTCTGCAGGTGTACCTAATGTTATGTCCCTGCAGTCGTTCACGGCTCCTCCGGCGCGAGCAATGTTGTGTTTGCACTTTTTGGCTTCTTGTTAAGTGACTTTTTTTGGGTGGATTCGGTCTTGCACGTGGAGGGTTTGGGTGTGGGCTTTGGTTTGTGTGGCGCTCCCGTCGGGGGTGCAGTCTGCTGCGAAGGTGCCTTAACCGGCACCAGGAGGCGGGGTTACGCGAGCCTCAGCCAGTGCGTCTTCGCAGCAGTTTTATGATTGCTCAGCACAAGAAATACATTACACACATACAGTTGTTGACAAAATACACTGTACATTATATACCTCAGCTAACTAAACTATGGAAATGTATAATATAATTCATATAGCAATACGGTCTCACTGCACAGCAGGCCAGCAGTTAGCCGAGTCCGCAATCCATGTTGAGGCACTGAGTGACGTGCCTCAACTGGCTGCTGATCACCGCACCGTCTCTTCTCAGTATTTGAACGGCAAATGTGAAAATTCAGCGATTTTGAATAAAAATAATCAAAAACTGGTTAAGTTAAATGGAAAATAACTTTATAGTATAATCACTGGATACATATAACAATTTAATTAATTTTTTTGCTTTTTACATTTTTTTTCTTTCCATGACTTTTCCGTGACCGCACGTCACTGCTGTATATATATATATATGAAATACTTGATTTGGTGAATATACTCCTCCCCTCTTAACCACGCCCCCCTCACCCCAACCACGCCCCTACCCCAGTCCCGATCACGCCCCCCACCTCCCGAAATCGGAGGTCTCAAGGTTGGCAAGTATGGATTTAGGTCATACTTGCCAACCTTGAGACCTCCGATTTCGGGAGGTGGGGGGTGGGGGCGTGGTCGGGGTGGGGCGGGGCGTGGTTGGGGGCGTGGTTAAGAGGGAAGGAGTATATTGACAACTAGAATTCACCAAGTCAAGTATTTCATACATATATATATACATATATATATATATCTACATCCTGAAAATATGCAAACAAAACTGTGTTTGGATAATTGATACTTCAAACTTGCAGAAATAAATATTAAGGAATATAACATAACTTGGCTTCTGAGAGCTTCAAATTGTAGTGAATAAAATGCTAAAGTTGTTGATAAACAAGCAATTATTTTAATGATTAAATATGGTCATTTTAAATGAATTATTATGATAATTTAAAATTAATTATTTCAAATATGTTTATTTTAATGTAAAATTCTATGGCTGGATGTAATAAGGAGTCAGAAAAAATAAAAATACAATTAATTTTGATGTTTTTAGCAAAATATAGTAAACATGTATTTAGTTTTTTTTAATTTTTTTTTATTAATAAATATCTATTTATTTGTAGGTAAGATAAACATAATAATACAATGTATCTCTAGTCTGGATGATTTAGTTCTTGTCACCCTGTTGTCCTCCCGTAGTGAAAAAAGGCTGTCCTCACTCAGGTCCGCATGGAAAATCGGGAGATTTTCGGGAGAATATTTGTCCCGGGAGGTTTTCGGGAGAGGCGCTGAATTTCGGGAGTCTCCCGGAAAATTCGGGAGGGTTGGCAAGTATGATTTAGGTAGCCCCTTTTTTTTCATATTTTTTAGTATTATTACTCTATCTGTATTTGCTTTTTTCTTTCTTTCCTTGATGTTGAAAGTGCCTTGACTTATTGTGTGAGTTACAAATGTATGTTTGTTGTTCAATACATTTTTAAAAAAAAATTTAAAAAAACTTCCTGGTTAGCGTCCTTTCCTGATGACGTCATAGGAGTAAATGCCGCTGATTGGCAACACCTGCGCGTGTTGATCGGGAAGTGCCACGTGTGCCTAGCTCGCCCTCGCAGCGGTGTTTTTGGGCCCGGTTCCGTTGTATTCATTCTCGGATGAATAGAACACGCAAATGTTGATATCACTTGTCGCCAGTTGTCTTCGCGCTGTCATGTTCCTGCTGCTGGCCAGCAGTAGCCGCCCGCCGCCGGTCCGTTGCTCTGCTGGCCTCACGGACGCGCTGCACACCGTCAGCGAGTCCGTCAGCCAGTCCGCCTACGGCAGCATCTTCTCCCCGCTGCTCAAAGCTCTGTCCGAGCACGGCGGCTCCGGCTGGAAGCCGGCGTCCAGGAAGAAGGTCAAACCCGAGCACAAGTACATCAAGTATCTGACGGATGTTTACAAGAGGACGTCCAGGGCGCACAGGAGTTTAGAGCGCGGTGTGCGCTACAATGTCGTCAGACTCATCAAGCCGCAGGAGCAATGTCTGGCGAGAAGCCACAAAGGTGAGCAACACCGGGACACCACACTGTTTGAACCATGAAAGACTACACGACCGTACATTGGAAAATATATTTGATAAATCAGTGTTTTTCAACCTTTTTTTGAGCCGAGGCACATTTTTTTCCCCATTAAAAATACCCAGAGACACACCACCAGCAGAAATCATTAAAGGGGAACATTATCACAATTTCAGAAGGGTTAAAACCATTAAAAATCAGTTCCCAGTGGCTTCTTTTATTTTTCAAAGTTTTTTTCAAAATTTTACCCATCACGCAATATCCCTAAAAAAAGCTTCAAAGTGCCATAAATAAAATGAATATTGGTCGATCTCACTCATGGATGATTGGTATCGGAATTAGAACATCCCTAGTTAATAGGAACCAAGGATATAATAGAAACTGCTATTAAAAGGGTCATAATATGATTTTTTTCTACATTTAACACACTTTATTGTGGTCTACATAACATGTAATGGTGATTCTTTGGTCAAAATGTTGCATTGATTGTTTTATAGACCACCTTCAATCCAGTTTTTCAGGACGCGCTGTTTTGTGGGCAGTCTTATTTACGTGCCTCCACTTTGACAGTGTCTTCTCCTCGTCATCCATGTTGTAGTTTTTAGCGCTTCCATATTGAATCTGACAGATGTAAGTTAGAACTATACCATACATCGTAATAGAAATGGCAACAGTGCAGTATGCATTTTCATGTATAGGAGCCAGTCCGCCCCACAAGAAGATAGAGAATAAGGAGGAGCTTATTGACTACAGCGTCGAACTACAATGGCGGTACATTTCTACAATATATAGAGATATCCACTTACGTCACAGGGCAGACAACATCACAGGACGGAAAAAGGAAGGATTATTTTATAAATATCTCTGCAATGCCTCAATGGTTTGATTTCGAAATTGTAGGACTTGTGCAGATCCTAAATTAGGGTTGTACGGTATACCGTTAGTAGTATAGTATCGCGGTACTAATGAATCAAAAACGATACTGTGCTCTGTTTGAAAAATACCGGTTCGCCATATTTTTTTTTTTACAGGCATGACGGCGCGTCGTCGTGCCATTGCTGTTTTTACGAGTAGAGGAGCATGTTCGGCAGCGCACAATCACGGAGTACTTACAAGCAGACACAGTGTGTAGACAGAAAAGGGAGAACGGACGCATTTTGGCCTTGAACTAGCGATAAAGGTGAAGTTATAACACTGAAACGCCCTCAGGAAGAGATGCTTTAAAACATGGCTAGCCAGTTAGCGGCTAATGTCCACCCGCAGTCTGCAGTGTTTTAACTACTTCTAAATCACTAATCCTCGCCTCCATGGCGACAAATAAAGTAAGTTTCTTACAAGTATCATCCCTGCAGGACGAGGAATAGCTAAATAAGCTTCACTACACACCGTAGGAGGATACAATAGCTCACCGGTGCCACAATGTAAACAAATGCCAAGTTTGGATCTACACCTGACATCCACTGTAATGATACCAAGTACAAGAGCGTATCTAGTCGATACTACTATGATTAGATCAGTATTTTTTATCGTCACAAAATCTTTTTTCTTTAAAAAAAAATTTATATTATGTTTATAAACTCAGGAAATTGCTGGACACATGAGATCTTAAATTATGACAAATGTATGATCCTGTAACTACTTGGCATTGGATCGATACCTAAATTAGTGGTATCAACCAAAACTAATGTAAACAGAAGAATAATAGTAGTTTATTTAATTTTAACAGAAGTGTAGATAGAACATGTTGAAACGGAAACTAACCAGGTATTAACAGTAAATGAACAAGTGGATTAATAATTCATTTTTACAGCTTGTCCTTTATAATGTTGACAAAATAATAGAATGAGAAATGACACAATATGTTACTGCATACATCAGCAGACTAATCAGCAGCCTTTGTTTGTTTACTTACTACTAAAATACAAGTTGTCTAGTATGTTCACTATTTTATTTAAGGACAAAATTGCTATAAAAAACATATGTTTAATGTACAGTAAGATTTTTTTGTTAAAATAAAGCCAGTCATGCCATTTTTTTGTGGTCCCCTTTATTTAGAAAAGTACCGAAAAGTACCAAAATATTGGTATTGAGACAACCCTATCCCAAATATACAAAAACAAGTACCAACAGATAAGAAAAGTTGGTTTTGTATAATACCGTATTTTTCGGACTATAAGTCGTAGTTTTTTTCATAGTTTGGCCGGGGGTGCGACTTATACTCAGGAGCGACTTATGTGTGAAATGATTAACACATTACCGTAAAATATCAAATAATATTATTTATCTCATTCACGTAAGAGACTAGACGTATAAGATTTCAAGGGATTTAGCGATTAGGAGTGACAGATTGTTTGGTAAACGTATAGCATGTTCTATATGTTATAGTTATTTGAATGACTCTTACCATAATATGTTACGTTAACATACCAGTTGGTTATTTATGCCTCATATAACGTACACTTATTCAGCCTGTTGTTCACTATTCTTTATTTATTTTAAATTGCCTTTCAAATGTCTATTCTTGGTGTTGGCTTTTATCAAATACATTTCCCCAAAAAATGCGACTTATATTCCAGTGCGACTTATATATGTTTTTTTCCTACTTTATTATGCATTTTCGGCCGGTGCGACTTATACTCCAGTGACTTATAGTCCGAAAAATACGGTAAGTGACTTTTAGGCATACTTGCCAACCCTCCCGAATTTTCTGGGAGACTCCCGAAATTCATTGCCTCTCCCGAAAACCTCCCGGGACAAATATTCTCCCGAAAATCTCCCGATTTTCAGCCGGAGCTGGAGGCCACGCCCCCTCCAGTTCCATGCGGACCTGAGTGAGGACAGTCTTTTTTCACAATGGGAGGACAACAGGGTGACAAGAAATAAATCATCCAGACTAGAGATAAATTGTATTATTATGTTTATCTTACCTATAAATAAATATATTTATTAATTAAAAAAACAAAAAACTAAATACATGTTTACTATATTTTGCTAAAAACATCAAAAATTAATTGTATTTTTATTTGTATTTTTTCTGACTCCTTATTACATCCAGGCATTAGAATTATACATTAAAATAAACATATTTGAAATAATTAATTTTAAATGATCATAATAATTCATTTAAAATGACCATATTTAATTATTAAAATAATTGCTTGTTTATCAACAACTGCTCTAAAACTTGCTGGTAGACGGCTGCGTTGACCCTGGATCTCAGGAAACAGAGTGGACCGACACCAGCAGATGACATGGCACCCCAAACCATCACTGATGGTGGAAACTTTACACTAGACTTCAGGCAACGTGGATCCTGTGCCTCTCCTGTCTTCCTCCAGACTCTGGGACCTCGATTTCCAAAGGAAATGCAAAATTTGCATGGTTGGGTGATGGTTTGGGGTGCCATGTCATCTGCTGGTGTCGGTCCACTCTGTTTCCTGAGATCCAGGGTCAACGCAGCCGTCTACCAGCAAGTTTTAGAGCACTTCATGCTTCCTGCTGCTGACCTGCTCTATGGAGATGGAGATTTCAAGTTCCAACAGGACTTGGCGCCTGCACACAGCGCAAAATCTACCCGTGCCTGGTTTACGGACCATGGTATTTCTGTTCTAAATTGGCCCGCCAACTCCCCTGACCTTAGCTCCATAGAAAATCTGTGGGGTATTGTGAAAAGGAAGATGCAGAATGCCAGACCCAAAAACGCAGAAGAGTTGAAGGCCACTATCAGAGCAACCTGGGCTCTCATAACACCTGAACAGTGCCAGAAACTCATCGACTCCATGCCACGCCGCATTAACGCAGTAATTGAGGCAAAAGGAGCTCCAACCAAGTATTGAGTATTGTACATGCTCATATTTTTCATTTTCATACTTTTCAGTTGGCCAACATTTCTAAAAATCCCTTTTTTGTATTAGCCTTAAGTAATATTCTAATTTTGTGACACACGGAATTTTGGATTTTCATTTGTTGCCACTTCAAATCATCAAAATTAAATGAAATAAACATTTGAATGCATCAGTCTGTGTGCAATGAATAAATATAATGTACAAGTTACACCTTTTGAAGGCAATTACTGAAATAAATCAAGTTTTTCAAAATATTCTAATTTACTGGCTTTTACCTGTGTGTGTGTGTGTGTGTGTGTGTGTATATATATGAAATACTTGACTTGGTGAATTCTAGTTGTCAATATACTCCTCCCCTCTTAACCACGCCCCCCACCCCCCACCTCCCGAAATCGGAGGTCTCAAGGTTGGCAAGTATGCTTTTAGGGCTTGGCTATTGTAACACGCAATTCACAATTCTTAGATCAAATAAACTGTCTTGCTTTTTGTAAAAATCCAGTATGAAAAGTCATTATGAGCCTCGTATTGTAACACGGCACTTTGCGTTTTCTTACATTTTCCCGCAGAGAGTTTCAAACTGGATCTGTCCTACAGCCTTGATCAAGTTCGAGAAAAGGAGCAGCTTATGAAGGCGACGCTGCTGTACAACTCAGCCCGTGTCAACTCCGTGTGCCACCTGAGCATCAAGGAGCAGGAGCACTCGAACAAGTGTCCACTGTGTGCTGGCATCCGCCAAGCTGTGAACTTCACCTCCGGAGCGGACGACCCAGTCGGAGGAAGCTGGTTGGAGGTCGACATCACTTTGCTTCTCCGGCCTTTCTCAAAATTGCCCAAGCAGAATATACAACTTCTCATCAACGTGGTCTGCCCTGAAGATCTGCAAGCTCTGGATGCTGGTCACAAAGGCCCTTTGGAGTTCACAGTGGGCCCGCCTCCTCTGCTGCTTTATCTCCAGGACGACAGCAAAGCGTCTCGCCAGGCGTTGCCGTCCACTGCCGCTGAGACGCTTGGCAAGCAGATGATTTTCAAGGCTACTCAAACGGCTCGAGCCAAGAGGCGGCGGAAGAGGGAGTCCGCAAAGAGCAAGAGAGGCGATAAAAGCTTGGACATCCACTTGCCGGAGCTTCTTCCCAGCTCTGAATTCCCCACAAGTTACTGTGACTTGTACGATTTCAGGTTGAGGTTTAGCCAGCTCAAACTGGATCACTGGATCGTTTTCCCGCCCAAATATAACCCCAGGTACTGTCGGGGCATCTGCCCGAGGACCATCGGCTTCATCTACGGCTCCCCCGTGCACACCATGGTGCAAAACATCATATACGAGAAGCTTGACTCCTCCGTGCCCAGGCCCTCGTGCATCCCCTCCCATTACAGCCCCCTAAGTGTCATGATCTTCGAAGAGGACGGCTCCTACGCGTACAAGGAGTTCGAAGACATGATCGCGACACGGTGCACCTGCCGCTAAACCAAGCGACCGAATCGGCCTCCCCCCCCCGAACAAATTGAAGAGAATATTACCACGAACCCTTTTGGTGTGCTATTTACGCGTAAGATGTTCTGACCAGGCTCACTGATTTCATCAAGTTCTAAAATAATTGTGCATATAGGATGTTTGCTCTGGAGCAGGTTTGTTTACTTAAACAATGTATTTTAACATTGTGAAAAGAAAAAAATATTAGTTATTTCATTTCTGTTGATGCCTTATCAGAAAGGATGCAAACCCATCCTGTGTTTCAACGAAATACATTATGGTATTGGATATGAAACACTTGATAAAGAAAATGTATAGTATATGATTTTGCATTATTTTAAGTTATTTTTGGTTAACTTATTTTTTTTGACTTAGTGGTCTGTCAATATTATTTGATTTAATACAGTTCGCAAATTTTAAGTAGCCCTGTTCTGGACCCCCCCGCCCCCCCCCCCCCCCCCCCCAAAAATAGAAGGAAAAAGCAGTCACAAAATCTTATCAAATCCTTTTACATATCGTTTTATTCCTGAGCATTACAAACAGTTGTCTGAGTGGTAGCTGTCTTCATAATGTCCAGAATGAAAGCTGTCAAGGTGTCAGTGTGTATTTATTACTTCTGGTCACTGAGTGACTGCATACATTAACATTTGTACTGGTTGAATGTGACAAAATGCAATGTCATGTGTATTTATGCAAATTATATGAATTCACTGTGTGTCTGTGTTCAGCGTAAGGATATCAAATGAAAATGTGTTCTCTGAAAAGTTGGGAAATTAAAAACCAAACCGCATGAATACATTTGTTCTTTGTTAACATGTTATACAATAATGGATTGCTTCAGTATGGTTAGTACCTTTTTCCATCCATCCATCCATCTTCTTCCACTTATCCGAGGTCGGGTCGCGGGGGCATCAGCCTAAGCAGGGAAGCCCAGACTTCCCTCTCCCCAGCCACTTTGTCCAGCTCTTCCCGGGGTATGCCGAGGCGTTCCCAGGCCAGCCGGGAGAGATAGTCTTCCCAGCGTGTCCTGGGTCTTACCCGTGGCCTCCTACCGGTCGGACGTGCCCTAAACACCTCCCTAGGGAGGCGTTCGGGTGGCATCCTGACCAGATGCCCGAACCACCTCATCTGGCTCCTCTCGATGTGGAGGAGCAGCGGCTTTACTTTGAGCTCCCCGCGGATGACAGAGCTTCTCACCCTATCTCTAAGGGAGAGCCCCGCCACCCGGCGGAGGAAACTCATTTCGGCCGCTTGTACCCGTGATCTTGTCCTTTCGGTCATAACCCAAAGCTCATGACCATAGGTGAGGATGGGAACGTAGATCGACCGGTAAATTGAGAGCTTTGCCTTCCGGCTCAGCTCCTTCTTCACCACAACGGATCGATACAGCGTCCGCATTACTGAAGACGCCACACCGATCCGCCTGTCGATCTCACGATCCACTCTTCCCTCACTCGTGAACAAGACTCCGAGGTACTTGAACTCCTCCACTTGGGGCAGGGTCTCCTCCCCAACCCGGAGATGGCACTCCACCCTTTTCCGGGCGAGAACCATGGACTCGGACTTGAAGGTGCTGATTCTCATCCCAGTCTGCTGCGAACCGATCCAGCGAGAGCTGAAGATCCTGGCCAGATGAAGCCATCAGGACCACATCATCTGCAAATAGCAGAGACCTAATCCTGCAGCCACCAAACCGGATCCCCTCAACGCCTTGACTGCGCCTAGAAATTCTGTCCATAAAAGTTATGAACAGAATCTGTGACAAAGGGCAGCCTTGGCGGAGTCCAACCCTCACTGGAAACGTGTCCGACTTACTGCCGGCAATGCGGACCAAGCTCTGACACTGATCATACAGGGAGCGGACCGCCAAAATCAGACAGCCCGATACCCCATACTCTCTGAGCACTCCCCACGGGACTCCCCGAGGGACACGGTCGAATACCTTCTCCAAGTCCACAAAGCACATGTAGACTGGTTGGGCAAACTCCCATGCACCCTCAAGGACCCTGCCGAGAGTACAGAGCTGGTCCACAGTTCCACGACCAAGATGGTTATATTAGGCTCTGCTGGCCTAATATTACTAAAAACAACATGCTTCGACGAAGCTAGTAAAGAGACACACACTCACCTCCACCTCCAACAGCGACTGGATTTTAATGAGGCACTGCACACTGAAGGTACACACACTGTCAATTCTCTTATATACTCTTTCATTTTAAACTTTTAGAGTGTTTGATTATCACATCACTCTAAATGTTTAGACTATACAGTTCACAACCCTAAAGAGGGATACTAGTGGGCCAGGCTAATATTTCCTTTTCTCTAAACTAAGTGGGGAAATGTGTAGAGTGTTCTGGGCTTCAGACATGATTTTATTTCAGAATTCCTTGAGAAAACGCCTGGTTAGGCTTTATGTATGTAGTGTGTGCCTTTCTTGTTTTACAGCTATTGTTATTATGCTGTTTGTTACTTATGTATGTTAAGTTGCAGCTATTTAAAATAGTTTTGTCAATTTGTTCTGGTCTGAAACAAATTGGCCCTTTAAAATATATCTTTGTCTTTGTGTGTTGTATGTAGAGCACATTGCTTAGCAGAGTTCAGTGATGCAAATGCATGTCAAGTTGATCAACAGATTGTATTATTCTCCAGTGCAATAACAGTACTAAAATGAAGGCTAAAAGGGCATTAAATGGGGCCTTAAAAAAATTAAAAAATATATATATAAGTAACTAAATAGTTACTTTTCACAGTAACGCATTACTTTTTGGTTTAAGTAACTGAGTTAGTAACTGAGTTACTTTTGAAATAAAGTAACTAGTAACTGTAACTAGTTACTGGTTTTCAGTAACTAACCCAACACTGCTTATAGTATATAAGAATATTCTATTACTGTTAAGCAAACTATGAATAATAAAACACGCCAAAATATGTGTCCTTTATCATAGCTACAAGTATGACGAAAAACCGCGTGAAAATCAGTGGTATTCAGTGAGGTAAAATGAATACCTGACAGTTCATCGCTCCTGCCAAATGAATTGCACTGAGTGGAGCGGATCACCACTCCAAGATGGCGGCCCCGCGTCTCGTCAGCGCCAGTAAGCAGTAGCGGTCGATGCTGCGTCTACTTATAAGATGTCTATGCTAATGACTATACAAGTAGGCGATACCGAACAATAAAACTGACAATTTTTTTGGTTTGCAAATTATTTTTGGTTGCAAATCCATTTTTGTTGGGTTGCCTAAAAAGACACATTTCTCTCCGTACCGTGTGGTAGCGTCTCGGCCGCTAGATGGCAGAATGTCTTAAACGTGGTGCTCCAATCCGCTACAACTGTGAGGAAGAAGAAGACAGGAAACAACCTTTGCTAAACGACGAGAAGCCAGTATCACGGTACGTAAAACCTCAATGTCACCAAACTAATACCTTACTTTGGCGCTCTTGCAACGGAGTTTGACGATTGCCCGACATAACACTCACCAAGAGCTACATAAGCCTACCTATTATGTCCTTTTTCTAAACGTTAGTTGGGAAAATGCCTCAAGGTCTCATGTTTGTACTCTGGCTAGGCCACCGATGCTAATGCTAATATTTAGCTAGCACGACTAACTTCTCTCCTGTTTCGCATTATTTAACATAATATTGGTTAAATATACATTAGTTGAGTGTGGATTTAAAAATAGGATGTTTTTGTTGATAGGAAGGCGAACTTCGTGTCGGGCAAATATAGGTTAAGATTGCAAAGCAAGAGTAGACAAAAGTATGATTGGTTACAATCATTGTTCAGAATTGTGTGAATTATATTTATAAAGGGCTTTTTTCTCTATAGACTCAAGGTGCTTTACATCTTTAAGCTGCATTTGAACTGGGTGGCACAGGGTGAAGGTGGGCAAAGTGTCTTGCTCAAGGACACAACAGCAGTGACTAGGCTGGTGGAAGCGGGAATCGAACCAGGAACCCTTAAGTTGTTGGCATAGCTCAGGGGTCGGCAACCCAAAATGTTGAAATAGCCTTATTGGACCAAAAATACAAAAACAAATCTGTCTGGAGCCGCAAAAAATTAAAAGCCATATTACATACAGATAGTGTGTCATGAGATATAAATTGAATTAATATGACTTAAAGGAAACTAAATTAGCTCAAATATAGCTACAAATGAGGCATAATTAAGCAATATATACATATAGCTAGCCTAAATAGCATGTTAGTATCGATTAGCTCGCAGTCATGCAGTGACCAAATATGTCTGATTAGTAGTGATGGGTCCGGCAACACCGATGCATCGGCACATGCGTCGAGCTCATAGAGCGAAACCCTGTGTCGGTGCGCGTACCGCTTTTAGAAAGTCACGTGACCGATCATGAGCTGTTTTGGTCACGTGACCGATACGCGAACTGTGTCGCACTGACGCTGACTCTGTGCCCTGTGAGCGGGTCTTTTCTACAGCCGGAGAAATAATAACTAAGAAGAGAAAGCGTCTAAAATTGAATACGTTGGAAAAACTGTTTTTTTTTAAATAAAAATGTGTAAAAAAAAAATAATAATAATAATAATTTCCAGGTCCACAAGCATCCTCATTCACAACACGTTCTCTTAGATTTCCATGATATGATACATGTTCACATTATTTATTGACTGTATCTAAAAAAGACAAAAAATATATTTTTATTTAAATGAAGTTATGAAATAATCCTAAATGAAATACAATGACTTGGTTTATCTTATTGTATATACTAGGTCAGTGGTTCTCAACCTTTTTTCAGCAATGTACCCCCTGTGATTTTTTTTAATTCAAGTACCGTATTTTCCGCACCATAAGGCGCCCTGGGTTATAAGCCGCGCCTTCAATGAACGGCATATTTCAAAACTTTGTCCACCTATAAGCCGCCCCGTGTTGTAAGCCGCATCTAACTGCGCTAAAGGAATGTCAAAAAAACAGTCAGGTCAGTCAAACTTTAATAATATATTAAAAACCAGCGTTCTAACAACTCTGTTCACTCCCAAAATGTACGCAAATGTGCAATCACAAACATACGTATATCAACATGGACAGAGCTGCATGAAAAAAGCCACCCGGCCTCTTCGCGTAAACTTAAACTTACCTTAACCACTCTCTCATCTTTTCTTCATCCATCCCTTCGAGTTAGCTTTTATGATGACGCCGGCTGGAAAGGTCTCTTTTGGCAAGGTCTTCCTTTTGAATATCACCATGGGTGGAAGTTTCTGGCCATTAGCATGGCAAGCTAGAACCACAGTGAAGGATGACTTCTCATTCCCTGTGGTGCGAATATTCACCGTACGTGCTCCCGTTGTATCCACAGTGCGGTTCACAGGAATATCAGTTGCTGTGAAATAGTAATCCGTGTGCGGATGGAGAGATTGCGTCTTTTCATGAACCGGATCCCTGACGCTTAGTAGGAGCCATTTTGTGGTCTTTACAGATGTAAACACACAAAGGAAATGAAACGTACGGTGATATCCGCGCGCTTTTTCTTCTTCTACGCGGGCGGGTGGTTGCTTACAGTAGAAGAAGAAGCGCTTCCTGTTCTATGGGGGCGGGTGCTTACCTTGGCGGTTGCTTGCGTAGAAGAAGAAGCGCTTCCTGTTCTACCGGGAAAAAAGATGGCGGCTGTTTACCGAAGTTGCAAGACCGAAACTTTATGAAAATGAATCTTAATATTTATCCATATATAAAGCGCACCGGGTTATAAGGCGCACTGTCAGCTTTTGAGAAAATTTGTGGTTTTTAGGTGCGCCTTATAGTGCGGTAAATACGGTACCCCCTAATCAGAGCAAAGCATTTTTGGTTGAAAAAAAAAATACAGCACTATGTCATCAGTTTCTGATTTATTAAATTGTATAACAGTGCAAAATATTGCTCATTTGTAGTGGTCTTTCTTGAACTATTTGGAAAAAAAGATATGCAAATAACTAAAAACTTGTTGAAAAATAAACAAGTGATTCAATTATAAATAAAGATTTCTACACATAGAAGTAATCATCAACTTAAAGTGCCCTCTTTGGGGATTGTATTAGAGATCCATCTGGATTCATCAACTTAATTCTAAACATTTCTTCACAAAAAAAAATCTTTAACATCAATATTTATGGAACATGTCCACAAAAAATCTAGCTGTCAACACTGAATATTGCATTGTTGCATTTCTTTTCACAGTTCTTTTTGACAGACATTTTAGTGACAAACCTGAGCTTGTGCTTCACTGACTTTATGAACTTACATTCATATTTTGTTGAAGTATTATTCAATAAATATATTTATAAAGGATTTTTGAATTGTTGCTATTTTTAGAATATTTTTTAAAAATCTCACGTACCCCTTGGCATACCTTCAAGTACCCCCGGGGTACGCTTACCCCCATTTGAGAACCACTGTACTAGGTCATAAAATCAGTGTCAGTTGAGTCGGTCCATAGGTTGCCTGTAGGGATTTTTAATGTCCAGCAGATGTCAGTATTTAGTGACACAGTATCGACACAGTATCAATACAGTTTTGCAATGTGTCGAAACGCTTCATGACGCCTCATCAACCCATCACTACTAAATAGCATGTTAGCATCGATTAGCTCGCAGTCATGCAGTGACCAAATATGTCTGATTAGCACTCCACACAAGTCAATAACATCAACAAAACTCCAAAACTCACCTTTGTGGATTCATGCACAACGTTAAAAGTTTGGTGGACAACATGAGACAGAAAAAGAAGTGGCATAAAACACGTCCTAGAAAGTCGCAGAAAGATATACATGTAAACAAACTAAGGTGAGTTCAAGGACTGCCAAAATTAGTAGGACAAAACGGCGCTCGCCAAATACTCGAATCAGTGAAGCATGTTTAATATAAACAGTGTGCTTTATAACAATTAGGGAGGTTTGTGTCATGTTTGTCCTACAGAAACCATATTAAAACTTTTTTTTTTTCCCCTCAACTTTTTCCATTTTACATACATTTTTGAAAAAGTTCCAGAGAGCCACTAGGGCGGCGCTAAAGAGCTCTAGAGCCGCGGGTTGCCGACCCCTGGCATAGCTACTCTACCAATAGACCCACCGCGCCCCTGGAATCCACTACAATACTATTGGGTTCTAATTTAGACTGTCTACTAGGGGTGTAACGGTACACAAAAATTTCGGTTCAGTATGTACCTCGGTTTAGAGGTCACGGTTCGGTTCATTTTCTGTACAGTAAGACAACAAAATATACATTTTTTTGTTATTTATTCACCAAATTTGTAAACAATGGCTTTATCCTTTTAACATTGGGAACACTATAATAATTCTGCCCACGTTAATCAACATTAAACTGCCTCAAGTGGTTGCTCAGATTAAATAAAATGACAAAACTTTTTAATGGGGGGGGGGGAGATTTTTGGGTTGGTGTACTAATTGTAAGTGTATCTTGTGTTTTTTTATGTTGATTTAATAAAAAAATTAAAAAAAACACGATACTGATAATAAAAAAACGATACCGATAATTTCCGATATTACATTTTAAAGCATTTATTGGCTGATAATATCGGCAGGCCGATATTATCGGACATCTCTAGTTCTTTGTCATATTTACTTTCACGTGTCCAATAAAGATTTGATTAATTTATGATGGCTCAGGTGTGATTCACTACAATAGGGCCCCACAGCACACTGGATACCAATTAATTGAAATACCACAACACTGGATATTGTTCAGATAAGTTATATTTAAAGGGGAACATTATCACCAGACCTATGTAAGCGTCAATATATACCTTGATGTTGCAGAAAAAAGACCATATATTTTTTTAACCAATTTCCGAACTCTAAATGGGTGAATTTTCGCGAATTAAACGCCTTTCTATTATTCGCTCTCGGAGCGTGACGTCACATCGGGAAGCAATCCGCCATTTTCTCAAACACCGAGTCATTTTCCGTTTTTTCGACTGTTTTCCGTACCTTGGAGACATCATGCCTCGTCGGTGTGTTGTCGGAGGGTGTAACAACACGAACAGGGACGGATTCAAGTTGCACCAGTGGCCCAAAGATGCGAAAGTGGCAAGAAATTGGACGTTTGTTCCGCACACTTTACCGACGAAAGCTATGCTACGACAGAGATGGCAAGAATGTGTGGATATCCTGCGACACTCAAAGCAGATGCATTTCCAACGATAAAGTCAAAGAAATCTGCCGCCAGACCCCCATTGAATCTGCCGGAGTGTGTGAGCAATTCAGGGACAAAGGACCTCGGTAGCACGGCAAGCAATGGCGGCAGTTTGTTCCCGCAGACGAGCGAGCTAAACCCCCTGGATGTCTTGGCTCACACCGTCCCTTATGCCACCGAAGATGATCAAGAGAAGAATATCGACCCTAGCTTCCCTGGCCTGCTGACATCAACTCCAAAACTGGACAGATCAGCTTTCAGGAAAACAGCGCGGATGAGGGTATGTCTACAGAATATGTTAATTGATGAAAACTGGGCTGTCTGCACTCTCAAAGTGCATGTTGTTGCCAAATGTATTTCATATGCTGTAAACCTAGTTCATAGTTGTTAGTTTCCTTTAATGCCAAACAAACACATACCAATCGTTGGTTAGAAGGCGATCGCCGAATTTGTCCTCGCTTTCTCCCGTGTCGCTGGCTGTCGTGTCGTTTTCGTCGGTTTCGCTTGCATACGGTTCAAACCGATATGGCTCAATAGCTTCAGTTTCTTCTTCAATTTGGTTTTCGCTACCTGCCTCCACACTACAACCATCCGTTTCAATACATGCGTAATCTGTTGAATCGCTTAAGCCGCTGAAATCCGAGTCTGAATCCGAGCTAATGTCGCTATAGCTTGCTGTTCTTTCCGCCATGTTTGTTTGTGTTGACATCACTATGTGACGTCACAGGAAAATGGACGGGTGTATATAATGATGGTTAAAATCAGGCACTTTGAATCTTTTTTTTAGGGATATTGCGTGATGGGTAAAATTTTGAAAAAAACGTCGAAAAATAAAATAAGCTACTGGGAACTGATTTTTAATGGTTTTAACCCTTCTGAAATTGTGATAATGTTCCCCTTTAAGAACTTGCACACAAAGCAACACTGGAGATGACTATGACGTGCGCATTTTCCGCGCATGCGTATTAGGTCGCGTTGCGCCGGCTGGCGGAAGGGGGAGGGGGTCTTAAACGACCAGTGTGTGTGTGTGGACAAGGATAAGGTTAGGTGGGATTTACCCTGGATAACCTTAATGTAAACGGGGCCTTAATGTCAACGTTTTGTGTTGCGTCTCTATGATTATAAAATGTCCAAAACAATGTCAACAACAATTTACAGTCACGTTAGCGTTTTTCCTTCTGTCTACATTACCTGTCTCATAATCATGTTTACTCCACGCATCAGCCTTTAAATTGTACCTTTACCATATCACCGACCCCTCTTTGTCACCTTTCAGGTCAACATGGGCCACCACTTTGGAGACTTGGCCAGGATCAGACATATAATCACGTACAGTCTGTCCCCCTTTGAGCAGAGGGCCTTCGCCAACTATTTCTCCAAAGGAATCCCTAATGTGTGGAGAAGGTTCACTGGGTCTTTTTTCAAAGTTGCCCCTCGTAAGTTAAAGTTGAACAGGTTTTAATACTTTTTGGCAGGCTAAGGATGTACATGGTTGTGTCATTGCAAATAATGACATTACGGGACTGGCTACGATTACATGGGATGCTGTTAATGGCTAGTGTTTGTTGGCATGGACAAAGCCTCGTTTTAGGGACTTTTAGCCAAAGCGATATGTGAAATCCATAGGACGTCGCAGCATGGAATTTATTAGATGCCAACTATCAAATATGGTCAGTATCAGGGGTGAAGAAAAAATAAACGTTAAACGGTCTACGGCACATTTAAAAATACTCATATAAAAAATATAAAGTGAAATAAAAGAGCATACAGGTGAAATGTAATGAGAAAATGTTGCAATTTTTACTCTAATAGCACAAAGCTGCCATGCAGGTTGTTTTTTTCTTTAAAGCTGTCATTGCTCAAATTGAATATTGAATCAAAGTCAAATTATTGACTTATTAAAGGCTCAAAATACTTCACAGCAAATATTCCACTTTGATATTTCTGGGTAAGTTTTCTATGACAAATAAGGGCAAAAAACAAACAAGAAAAAACATTTAAAGAATCATCAAAAATTACAATCAACGGATGGATCTGAAGTTATGGGTTAAAAGTAAAAAAAAATAATGTGTTACATATTTTCGCACTTTTATGAATGGAGCCCTTTTGAAACCTTGGGAATTATATCAGGATTTTTTTTAATTGAAAACTGTCTTTGATCAAAATATAATACATCAATATTATTCATTTTTGACCTATATAACATAAAAAAACTTTAAATCGACAGATCTAAAGTTGATCTATAGATTTAAGGGTTGACTGTGTGATATATATATATATATATATATATATATATATATATATATATATATGTATATGTGTGTGTGTGTATATATGTATATATACGTGTGTGTGTATGTATATATATATATATATATATAAGGGGTGTAACGGTACTCAAAAATTTCGGTTCGGTACGTACCTCGGTTTAGAGGTCACGGTTCGGGTCATTTTCGGTACAGTAAGAAAACAACAAAATATAATTTTTTTGGTTATTTATTTACCAAATTTCAATCAATCAATGTTTATTTATATAGCCCTAAATCACAAGTGTCTCAAAGGGCTGCACAAGCCACAACGACATCCTGGGTACAGAGCCCACATAAGGGCAAGGAAAAACTCACCCCAGTGGGACGTCGATGTGAATGACTATGAGAAACCTTGGAGAGGACCGCATATGTGGGTACCCCCCCCCCCCCCTCCTCTAGGAGACCGAATGCAATGGATGTCGAGTGGGTCTGACATAATATTGTGAGAGTCCAGTCCATAGTGGATCCAACATAATAGTAAGAGTCCAGTCCATAGTGGGGCCAGCAGGAAACCATCCCGAGCGGAGACGGGTCAGCAGCGCAGAGATGTTCCCAACCGATGCACAGGCGACCACACACACACACACACACAAGGGAGAGGGGAGCAGAGGAGAAAAGAAAAGAAACGGCAGATTAACTGGTCTAAAAGGGGGGTCTATTTAAAGGCTAGAGTATACAAATGAGTTTTAAGATGGGACTTAAATGCTTCTACTGAGGTAGCATCTCTAATTGTTACCGGGAGGGCATTCCATAGTACTGGAGCCCGAATAGAAAACGCTCTATAGCCCGCAGACTTTTTTTGGGCTCTGGGAATCACTAATAAGCCGGAGTCAATAAGCCGTAGTTTATAAATTTGTAAACAATGCCTTCATCCATTTAATATTGGGAACACTATAATAATTCTGCCCACGTTAATCAACATTAAACTGCCTCAAGTTGTTGCTCAGATTAAATAAAATGACACAACTTTTCTTCTATGTATAAAAAGTTCAACATTAAACAGCATTTGGGAAGCCTGTAGTTGATTTTTATTATGTAAATGTTATATTTTTATCAACATGTGATAGCAGGGACCCTGCCATTCAAAACTAGGCTGCTGCATTACTAATGATTAATGTAACTATAGCTGAAAAAATAGTACAATAGCAATAGGAGAGACTATTCATCCCTGAACGCCATGGAGTTCATGTAGGCTTAATGATGCACTTACATTGTATCGTATGCATGTTCGAAATGAAACTGAACTGAACAAATATCGAATCGAATCAGTGTTAAAACCAATTGTCAGACCCCTAATAATTGTCGATATAAAATACTTACCGTATTTTTCGGAGTATAAGTCGCTACGGAGTATAAGTCGCACCGGCCGAAAATGCATAATAAAGAAGGAAAAAAAACATATATAAGTCGCACTGGAGTATAAGTCGCATTTTTTGGGGAAATTTATTTAATAAAAGCCAACATCAAGAATAGACATTTGAAAGGCAATTTAAAATAAATAATGAATAGTAAACAACAGCCTGAATGAGTGTACGTTATATGAGGCATAAATAACCAACTGGTATGTTTACGTAACATATTATGGTAAGAGTCATTCAAATACCGTATTTTCCGCACCATAAGCCGCCCTGGGTTATAAGCCGCGCCTTCAATGAACGGCATATTTCAAAACTTTGTCCACCTATAAGCCGCCCCGTGTTGTAAGCCGCATCTAACTGCGCTAAAGGAATGGCAAAAAAACAGTCAAATAGGTCAGTCAAACTTTAATAATATATTAAAACCAGCGTGATGTGGGCGCGCACGGAGTCGTATATCAACATGGACAGAGCTGCGTGAAAAAAGCCACCCGGCCTCTTCGCGTAAACTTAAACTTACCTTAATCACTCGCTCATCTTTTCTTCATCCATCCCTTCGAGTTAGCTTTTATGATGACGCCGGCTGGAAAGGTCTCTTTTGGCAAGGTCTTCCTTTTGAATATCACCATGGGTGGAAGTTTCTGGCCATTAGCATGGCAAGCTAGAACCACAGTGAAGGATGACTTCTCATTCCCTGTGGTGCGAATATTCACCGTACGTGCTCCCGTTGTATCCACAGTGCGGTTCACAGGAATATCAGTTGCTGTGAAATAGTAGTCCGTGTGCGGATGGAGAGATTGCGTCTTTTCATGAACCGGATCCCGGTCGCTTAGTAGGAGCCATTTTGTGGTCTTTACAGATGTAAACACACAAAGGAAATGAAACGTACCGGTACGGTAATATCCGCGCGCTTTTTCTTCTTCTACGCGGGCGGGTGGTTGCTTACAGTAGAAGAAGAAGCGCTTCCTGTTCTATGGGGGCGGGTGCTTACCTTGGCGGTTGCTTGCGTAGAAGAAGAAGCGCTTCCTGTTCTACCGGGAAAAAAGATGGCGGCTGTTTACCGTAGTTGCGAGATCGAAACTTTATGAAAATGAATCGTAATATTAATCCATATATAAAGCGCACCGGGTTAAAAGCCGCACTGTCAGCTTTTGAGTAAATTTGTGGTTTTTAGGTGCGGCTAATAGTGCGGAAAATACGGTAACTATAACATATAGAACATGCTATACGTTTACCAAACAATCTGTCACTCCTAATCGCTAAATCCCATGAAATCTTATACGTCTAGTCTCTTACGTGAATGAGATAAATAATATTATTTGATATTTTACGGTAATAATTTCACACATAAGTCGCTCCTGAGTATAAGTCGCACCCCCGGCCGGCCAAACTATGAAAAAAAACTGCGACTTATAGTCCGAAAAATACGGTACATTGTGATACAGTTTGCAGTCCTATTGCCCAGCCCTAGTAAGGATTTAGTTTGGTTGAAAAATGCAGAACAAAGTTATATTAAAGGCCGTCATATGTTTACACGAGCACAATTTAACGTGTCTGAAGAGGAATCGGTAGAAGCCGATTTTATTTAATCCCATCAATTCTCCCCTTGTTGCAACAATTCCTGATAGTCTGTTCAAAATGTTTTATGTCACTTGTGCCTTTTTTATATCTTGCTTTTCCTTTTGCTTGTGTAGCTTTACATGTCATTCATGTAAATGTGTATATTTGTGTCAATATAGTGCTGTGACGCCTGCTGTTATTACTACACCTATGCAAATATGTAAACTAATGCACATTCTGCTATGTTTTATTTTTCCAGCCATGATACTCGCGTACATGACGTACACATGGGGCAACAGTGTTTTCGAGCAGCAAAAGAGGAAGAATCCTGCTGACTACGAGAACGATGAATAATCTCTGAAGCTTCCCGGGTTGTTAACGCTGTTTCACCAATAAAGATGAAAAAAGTATTTATGTGAAATCATTTCAGGCTTGATTTTTGTTACAGCTTTATCTCATGAGAAGCTCATAATTTTTCTAAATTGTGAGGAATAGTTAGGCTTTTACCTCAGGGAATTTGTTATACAAGAGCTTAAAATATGTATAAGGTATGTTTGGCAGTAGTACAGTACGAGTACATTGGTGTCTAAAATGCGGCTTGCATCTAATCTCAAAAATACTATTACAAAAAAAACTATAAAGCGGAAAAAAAGGGCAAACAAGTGTAATGTACTGAGTAAAAGGTGCAATGTTGACTAATAACAAAGCTGCCATGCAGGCTGTGTAATTGTTTTTAAGCTGTCGTTGCTCAAAAAATAAAACGTCAGTGTCAGTAATTGTTGACCTATAAAATGCTCAAATTACTTGACATCAAATAGTCCACTTTGAAATATTTTTGGTGAGATATTGCATAGTTTGTGTGTTTGCTATAAAAAAAAACAATTTCAATTAAAGCTGCAAGCAGCGATGGACGGGACCGACTTTGAGGGCTCATAAAATCCAAACCGGAGCAGTAATTAAAACTCTTTCATCAACTTTTAATCAGAAGGGTTCAATCTCTCCTGTGCTAATTTGAAGCCGACACGACAAACGCGCTCAGAGGACATAATGTTTGAAAAAAGGTGACTGTTTTTACACAACTTTTGTTTTGAAGGGGGAATTGCAAACTTTCTGTTGATTTTTGCTGGGAGTTGTCAGTGTATGAAATATAGGTCTAAGTGAGACCTACATAGAGGTTTTTGTTTCATGTCTCTAAGACATACCTACTGGGAGTTACAGGCAGTTTTGTCTGTTTTCTTCCTAGGGGGCGCTAGAGCGCAATCTTGAGTTTTGGGGTTTGTTTTTTTGATTAGATCGCAATTTTCGCCAGTCCTGATGTGTGTCCAATTGTTTTGAAGCATGTTAAGGGTGTCAAATTACAGCTCAAAAAGGCGGCGGTATAATAATAAAACGCTAGAAATTCAATAGGGTCCTCTGTCCCTAAGGGACTCGGTCCCTAATGACAAAAGGGTCATACAAAAAAAATTATAATCGACAGATCTAAAGTTGATCCATAGGTTTGCATGTTGAAAGTAAAAAAGAAAAATATTGATGACTTAACATTTTTATGATGAATGGTTTGATATTCTAGATCAGTGGTTCTTAACCTTGTTGGAGGTACCGAACCCTTCTTTAGTGAAAAATAAAATGTTTTTTTTTTTTTTTCAAATCCAAGACAGTTATATGTTTTTGGTAACACTTTAGTATGGGGAACATATTCTAAAAAACAAAGACTTAATTTAGAGTTCTTTGGTTAGGGTTAGGGTTGGGGCCAGGGTTAGAGGGTTAGGGTTATGATAAGGCCATGCCGAATAAGGCATTAATAAGTACTTAATATTGACTAGTTAAGAGCCAATATGTTACTAATTTGCATGTTAATAGGCAACTAATTAATGGTGAATATGTTCCCCATACTAAAGTGTTACCATGTTTTATTACTGGTGCACAAAATGAAGCGTGCATGAACATCACCTTGTTCAAAGAACAAAACCAACACAGTGCATAAACTCACAACAAATGACACACCTGCAAATCAGTCTGACTTCTCCTGTTGCCGTATCCGTAATACGCCGATAGAGAGAAGTTTTTATTTACACGATGAGTCGGGTGTGTCTTGACCTCCGCCGAACCCCTGAGCCTGACTCGCCGAATCCCTAGGGTTCCATCGAACCCAGGTTAAGAACCACTGTTCTAGATATTTAGTGGGATATTTTTTTTAATGAATCAACATCAATGTTATATATTATTGACCTATTTAAGGCTCCAAAAACTTCACATGCAATATTCTACTTCGTAATATTTATCGGGGAAAATGTTGCATATGATGGATGGATATTGTGTTTTCTTTAACTAAAGGGTATAAACGAAAGCCTGTTTAACTTTATCTTGAAAGATAGACCTGAAGTTGGATCTAAAGCAGGGGTGTCAAACGTTAGGCCCGCAAACAGGTTTAATCCGGCCCGCGGGATGAGTTTGCCAAGTATAAAAATGAGCCGAAAATTTTTGAATGAAAGAAACAGCTGTTCTAAATGTGTCCACTAGATGTCGCAATAGCATCCATCCATCCATCCATCTTCTTCCGCTTATCCGAGGTCGGGTCGCGGGGGCAGCAGCCTAAGCAGGGAAGCCCAGACTTCCCTCTCCCCAGCCACTTCGTCCAGCTCCTCCCGGGGGATCCCGAGGCGTTCCCAGGCCAGCCGGGAGACATAGTCTTCCCAACGTGTCCTGGGTCTTCCTCGTGGCCTCCTACCGGTCGTACATGCCCTAAACACCTCCTTAGGGAGGCGTTCGGGTGGCATCCTGACCAGATGCCCGAACCACCTCATCTGGCTCCTCTCGATGTGGAGGAGCAGCGGCTTTACTTTGAGCTCCTCCAGGATGACAGAGCTTCTCACCCTATCTCTAAGGGAGAGCCCCGCCACCCGGCGGAGGAAACTCATTTGGGCCGCTTGTACCCGTGATCTTGTCCTTTCGGTCATAACCCAAAGCTCATGACCATAGGTGAGGGTGGGAACGTAGATCGACCGGTAAATTGAGAGCTTTGCCTTCCGGCTCAGCTCCTTCTTCACCACAACGGATCGATACAGCGTCCGCATTACTGAAGACGAAAAATGGGCTGCATGGTCGAGTCGCCAGAAGAAAGGCATTTCTGCGCAAATGTCACAAAGCATCCCGCTTACATTACGCCAAACAGCACAGAGACAAACCTCAAAACTTCTGGAACAAAGTAATTTGGAGGGATGTGACCAAAATTGAACTTTTTGGCCACTCGACCATGCAGCCCATTTTTCTTCAAGTGCCTCCTTATTGTGCATCTTGAAACAGCCACACCACAATTTTTCAGAGAGTCCTGTATTTCAGCTGAAGTTATTTGTGGATTTTCCTTTGCATCTCAAACAATTTTCCTGGCAGTTGTGGCTGAAATCTTTGCTGGTCTACCTGAATCCCTCATTTTCCACTTCTTAATCAGCGTTTGAACTTCCACTTCCAAAGACATGCACCTGGGGATAAGTTGATTGGCAACACTAAATTGGCCCTAGTGTGTGGATGTGAGTGTGAATGTTGTCTGTCTATCTGTGTTGGCCCTGCGATGAGGTGGCGACTTGTCCAGGGTGTACCCCGCCTTCCGCCCGATTGTAGCTGAGATAGGCTCCAGCGCCCCCCGCGACCCCAAAAGGGAATAAGCGGTAGAAAATGGATGGATGGATGGATGATCCTAATTCAGACTCCCAAATTAGAGCTTCCGTTTTCTTATTGATTTTATAATGTATATTTGTATAATGTGTGTGTTCTGAAATAGTGACAGAGAATAGAACAAGGATGGACAATTCGACCCTTAACTCAACAATGAGTAGATGAGTGTTATGTGTGTGTATATGTGTAAATAAATGAACACTGAAATTCAAGTATTTATTTTATTTATATATATATTTATATATATATATATATATATAGCTAGAATTCACTTAAAGTATTTCTTATATATATATCTCTTAACCACGCCCCCAACCACGCCCCCCATCCCCCACCCCCCACCTCCTGAAATCTGAGGTCTCAAGGTTGGCAAGTATGTAAATACTATCATCATAATACAGTCATCACACAAGATAATCACATTGAATTATTTACATTACTTACAATTATTTAGAATCGCGTTGAATCGAAAAAAATCTATTTTGAATCGAATCTTGACCCCAAGAATCGATATTGAATCGAATCGTGGGACACCCAAAGATTCGCAGCCCTAATGGATGGCTTATTGTCAGCGAGTCAGGTGCAAATTCTACAGAGTTCGGCACTGAGGATTTTTTTCCACCATCCATACCTGGTATTGGTTTTGAAAATGACAAATGGCCCCCGAATGCTTTTGATTTTTCAGTCCGCGGCCCTCAGTGGAAAAAGTTTGGACACCCCCCCCTGCGTTAAAATACTGCATTTTATCGCCGTCTGGCCACAGCAACATGGCGGAAACTCATGCAACGCCCTCACCAGCCACTGGGCGGCGCAACGTCATGCTGCGATCTCTCACGCTATTGGTCGACGACACGGATAGAAAATTCCTGAAGGCTGTAGCTCATCAGCCGGTGTACCGCATGCTGCTGCCCAGCTTCATGGAACAAGAACACGGGTGGATCAACGGTCGCTGAGTGAAAGCCTTCTCCACACGGTTGCTGAGTCTTCGTTTCCCCCCAAAACGCCCAAACCCGCGCCGCTGTACTCCTCGTATCCACCGCACTCTTATTAGCTAGTAAAGATGTCAGTTGTCGGCTTCGACGTGGGATATTTGAACTGCTATGTAGCAGTAGCCCGAGCCGGTGGGATCGAAACCGTCGCCAACGAATACAGCGACCGGTGCACACCGTAAGTATGAGCAACAAACCCCCCCGCCCCCGGTTTATCGGGACGTGTATCCCCGCCTAACGAGCTGGGATCATCCCGTCTGGCGTTGAAGCTACAATGCTAACGTTAGCATGCTAACGGATTTCACAACAGGAAACATAGCGATGCTAATGCTAGCTGACATCGTGACGCTCGCCAGTTTTAGAAGGAAGACGCCGCTTTTTGGCTTCGTCGCGGGGACTTTTATCCTCGGATATTCACAGCGCGGTGATGTTACGCGATGTAATATTTGCGAATGTGTAGGTTAACTGTTTTTATATTGTGCGTGCCCGCGGGTAGGGAAAAGCGCGTGATGGGAGGAGGCCGCCGTGCACTGGCTGTCAAACCCTCCATCAGTTCATTGTAGGGCTGCAACTTACGATTCATTTGACAATCGACTAATCTGTCGATTACTTCGATTAATCGATAAATAATCGGATACAAGAGACAAACTACATTTCTAATTCTATCCTTTCCAGTATTTTATTGAAAAAACCCAGCATACTGGCACCATGCTCTGGACATTGGGGATGCAATGCAGCATACCGTATTTCCTTGAATTGCCGCCGGGTACATAGTATGCGCATGGCTAGAATTACCGCCAGGTCAAACACGTTTCGCAAAATAATTAGCGCATGCTTAGCATTACCGCCGGCTCAGGATTAACGCCGGGTCAAACTCGTTTTGCAAAATATTATTTTTATTAGCGCATGTCTGGAATTTCCGCCGGGTCAAACTCGTTTCGCAAAATAATTAGCATGCCGTATGCCTAGAATTTCCGCCGGGTCAAACTCGTCACGTCACGAGTAGGGCTGCAACTAACGATTAATCTGTCGATTATTACTTTGATTAATCGATTAATAATCGGATAAGAGACAAACTAGATTTCTATCCTTTCCAGTATTTTATTGAAAAAAAAACCAGCATACTGGCACCATGCTCTGGACATTGGGGATGCAATGCAGCATACCGTATTTCTTTGAATTGCCGCCGGGTACATAGTATGCGCATGCCTAGAATTACTGCCGGGTCAAACACGTTTTGCATAATAATTAGCGCATGCTTAGCATTACCGCCGGCTCAGGATTAACGCCGGGTCAAACTCGTTTCGCAAAATATTATTTTTATTAGCGGATGTCTAGAATTTCCGCCGGGTCAAACTCGTTTAGCAAAATAATTAGCATGCCGTATGCCTAGAATTTCCGCCGGGTCAAACTCGTCACGTCACGAGTAGGGCTGCAACTAACGATTAATTTGATAATCGATTAATCTGTCGATTATTACTTCGATTAATCTATTAATAATCGGATAAAAGAGACAAACTACATTTCTATTTCTATCCTTTCCAGTATTTTATTGAAAAAACCCAGCATACTGGCACCATGCTCTGGACATTGGGGATGCAATGCAGCATACCGTATTTCCTTGAATTGCCGCCGGGTACATAGTATGCGCATGCCTAGAATTACCGCCGGTGTTGTACCGAAATCTGTTATCCATCGGAATTTGTAACTCCAGGGGGCGATGTTCCCATACCTGCCAACTACTCCGGTTTTCCCGTAATTAGTACGGTTTTCATCAACCTATTCCGGGTTACGGTTGCAGTGATAAAAAATACGGTTTTTCATTAATTAAAAAAAAATTTTTTTTTTAAATGCGCGAGGCTATTTATATCACCGCTGCCAAGCACGAGGCACCTGTTGCCCATTGTTTCCAAACGAGCGAACGATCATGGAATCAGCCAGAGAAAAATCGCAAACGAGTCTTAAACCGAAAAGAAAACTGCAGTCATTCCGTGAAGAATATTCAAAAGCCTATCCGGGAATAATTATCCGTTCCAAAAAGGGTGAAAACTACGCGGATTGCACCTTGTGCAGACAAGATTTTTCGATCGGACACGGAGGAATTAGCGATGTAAAAGACCACGTTGGGACAAAAAAACACAAGTCTAATGCCGTTGCTAGCGATACAAGTGGAAAACTTTCAACGTTTTTCGGATTTTAGCCACAAAAAGGTAATGACACCAATGTTATCTATTGGAATTGTTTAGTACTGTTATACTGTTAAAAGTGTTTATACTATTTATGCTTTCAAGTCCAAGTTGAAGAAATCTTGTTAAATGTTGACAGCATAACTACCAAAATACAGAAGTATGTCCTTAATATTTTTGCAGTGCTATTTCTGTTGAAAAGTTAAAATTATTACATTAGAGATGTGATGTGCCACTTTTCAAGTGTCTGATGGCTTAAATTCATTTTCATTCATTTTTCATATTTTGAATTCTTTTGAAAGGCTTACAAAAAAACTACATTTGAATTGTAATTCCATGCTATTGACAGGACTATTAATTTTAATGAAGTTAGCTTACCATGTTTACAGTATGATAATTGTGATAGAAATGTGAATTTTAGGCACAGAATATTTTATACAATTGAACAAGGCAGTAGATTATACAAGCTTGGACAGAAAGTTAATAATGACACCAATTTTTTTTTTATGGAATTGTTTAGTACTGTTTTACCATTTGTTTACTGTAAAAAGTGTTTATACTGTTTATACTTTCAATGAACAAATTGAAGTCTTGTGAAAGGTTGACAGGATAACTGGCATTAACTGTCAAAATAATTTCAAACTATTGAAGTTAGCTTACAGAATAAACATGTCAATCAACCCATATGATTTTTGCTGTAATATTTTTGTTTTGAAAAGTCACTGTGACTGATAGAAAAGTGATGGTTTTAGCAACATTTTAACCTGTCTGAATGCAATCAATCATTTTGCGCCCTGGACCCTGGCTACTAGGTTTTTCTGATTTCAAAAGTTGGCAGGTATGAAGCTGCTGCACGCACAATTTGTTGTGTTTTTAACCTTCTTAATCCTGAACGTACATTGAAAATACACGCAACCCCAACTCAAAATGCCGGACATTTGAGGCATTTAAGAAACACTGCCCGACAGCCCCACAAAAGAGGACATGTCCGGTGAAAAGAGGACGTATGGTCAGGACCTAGCCCGTTAGCTGCTAGCATGCTAGCAGCGATCGGGTTCACGTCCGGTGGAACCAATCGCTGCTAGTCCTCTTTTGCTAGCAGCTAACGGGCTAGGATAGGCTGACCATACGTCCTCTTTTCACCGGACATGTCCTCTTTTGCGAAGCTGTCAGGGCGGAGTTTCATAAATGCCTCAAATGTCCGGCATTTTGAGTATTGTTTACACAACGTGCAGTACGCTACTTAATATGTTCGTGAGGAAACTTGTTCGGTACACTTCCGCACCGAAACGGTTCGATACAAATACACGTACCGTTACACCCCTGTTATTTTGATTATTGTTTCTCAGCTGTTTGTAAATGTTGCAGTTTATAAATAAAGGTAGACAATTTTTTTTTAGCCTCTGCGCATAGCATAGATCCAACGAATCGATGACTAAATTAATCGCCAACTATTTTTATAATCGATTTTAATCGATTTAATCGGTTAGTTGTTGCAGCCCTAGTTCATTGTTCATCTTTTTACCTCTTCGAAATCCCCATCATTGGAAAAAAAAATTACGATACTTTTAAACCGATGCATCACTTTTGGATACAACCACTAACTGCTTGTGACTGATTGCATAATCCAACAACTGAAATGTCTTTTCTTTTTTCTTTTTTTTTCATATATAGAGCATGTGTTTCTTTTGGGCCACGGAATAGATCCATTGGTGCTGCTGCAAAAAGCCAGGTATGATTTTTATTTGTTTTATTGATTAATCTTCTTGATGTATTTGGAAATGAGTGTGCTGTTTGTAGTAGTGATGTCAAATAGATCACAAAGCCATTTGCAGTGTCAAAAAGTACGGTGGCTAGTAAGGGGCGGGGGAACGCACAACAACGTCCACTCCAAAACACATAAATGATCGTAATCTTAAAGCACAAAAGCAACATAAATCACATAAACCCTGCAAGATTTAAAAAAAAATAAAAATCAATCAATCAATGTTTATTTATATAGCCCTAAATGACAAGTGTCTCAAAGGGCTGCACAAGCCACAACGACATCCTCGGTACAGAGCCCACATAACGGCAAGGAAAAACTCACCCCAGTGGGATGTCGATGTGAATGACTATGAGAAACCTTGGAGAGGACCGCATATGTGGGTAACCCCCCCCCTCTCTAGGGGAGACCGAAAGCAATGGATGTCGAGTGGATCTGACATAATATTGTGAAAGTCCAGTCCATGGTGGATCCAACAGAATAGTGAGAGTCCAGTCCATAGTGGGGCCAGCAGAAAACCATCTCGAGCTGAGACGGGTCAGCAGCGCAGAGATGTCCCTAACCGATGCACAGGCGAGCGGTCCACCCCGGGTCCCGACTCTGGACAGCCAGCACTTCATCCATGGTCACCGGACCTGTGTGTATCCCCCTCCACAAGGGAGGGAGGGCAGAGGAGAAAACAAAAGAAACGGCAGATCAACTGGTCTAAAAGGGGGGGTCTATTTAAAGGCTAGAGTATACAAATGAGTTTTAAGATTGGACTTAAATGCTTCTACTGAGGTAGCATCTCTAACTGTTACCGGGAGGGCATTCCATAGTACTGGAGCCCGAATAGAAAACGCTCTATAGCCCGAAGACTTTTTTTGGGCTCTGGGAATCACCAATAAGCTGGAGTTCTTTGAACGCAGATTTCTTGCCGGGACATATGGTACAATGCAATCAGCAAGATAGGATGGAGCTAGACCGTATAGTATTTTATACGTAAGTAGTAAAACCTTAAAGTCACATCTTAAGTGCACAGGAAGCCAGTGCAAGTGAGCCAGTATATGTATATAGTTATATATGTATATAGTTATATAAAGGTATATACAGTATAGGCGTAATATGATCAAACTTTCTTGTTCTTGTCAAAAGTCTAGCAGCCGCATTTTGTACCAACTGTAATCTTTTAATGCTAGACATAGGGAGACCCGAAAATAATACGTTACAGTAATCGAAAAATACTGCAAGTCCATCCATCCGTTTTCTATCAATCAAGCAATCAATGTTTACTTCCATCCGTCCATCCATTTTCTACCGCTTGTCCCTTTTGGGGTGGCGGGGGGTGCTGGAGCCTATCTCAGCTGCATTCGGGCGGAAAGCGGGGTGCACCCAGGACAAGTCGCCACCTCATCGCAGGGCCAACACGGACAACATTCACATTCTGGGGCCAATATAGTGTTGCCAATCAACCTGTCCCCAGGTGCATGTTTTTAGCGGTTGTAGGAAGCCGGAGTACCTGGAGGGAACCCACGCAGTCACGGGGAGAACATGCAAACTCCACACAGAAAGATTGAACTCAGGGCTACTCAGGACCTTCGTATTGTGAGGCACATGCACTAACCCCTGGTCCACCGTGCTGCCTTCAATGTTGACTTATATAGCCCTAAATCACGAGTGTCTCAAAGGGCTGCACAAGCCACAACGACATCCTCGGCTCAGATCCCACATCAGGGCAAGAAAAATGGGATAACAATGAGAAACCTTGGAGGGGACCGCAGATGTGGGGACACACAATATCCACTTCTTTTGCAAAATTACTAACACATATGTTCACTTCCTGTTTTCAATTTCTAACACTGTTTACATCAATGATTTGACATAGCAAAAACAGATTTAGCCAGGCAAAAGTTGGCAAAATTAAAATGTAATTGTTTGTATTTTTTTATGAACCAATTTGTATAGCCAGATATATTAAAATGTTCCTGTTTACTCTGCCAAAGTTCTTTGGTCTTCCAGCTTAAGGTCTTAAAGGAGGGTTATCAATTATGGCACGCCCTCTAGTACAGTGGTTCTCAAACTTTTTTCACCAAGTACCACCATAATTACCAACGTTAAAGTATAGTTGCGTAATAGGCCTAAGTATTCATTAAAACAAGGCAGGTGTTTTATTTGACAAGTATATTTAATATTTGGCCAATTAAACGTTACACACCATACACAAACATCAACAGTGGTACTCTATATACTGTATATATTTTACATACTTCTTTGGCATACCACTAAATAGAGCCCGCCTACCACAGTTTGAGAATCACTGCTCTGGTAACATTGGTACCTTAAGCTCTGTGAACTTGCAGCATTTGTCTCATGCAGTTGTTTGTGGATGTTTTTGGTAGTTGCAGCATTTTCCCATTGCATGCGTTTAATGGTGATCCTACGTTTTTGTTTTGGATCATTTCTGTGATTTGGAACGTTTGGACATTGCCTCCCCCTTTTCCCCTTGTCAGGCACTGTAGAAAAAGTGCTACCTGCGTTTATATTTGTAACAATCTTTGTGGCTGAACAGGTGGTCACAAACTGTAAGAACACGGTGCAGGGCTTCAAGAGGTTTCATGGCCGGGCCTTTTCGGATCCATTTGTGCAACGCCTCCAATCCAGTCTGGTGTACGATGTTGCACAAATGCCTACAGGAACGTCTGGAATCAAGGTGAGCGTACAGCGAGACGTGTCGAGTTGTACATTTGTTCTACCTGATCACTGGAAGAAGTGCCACTTGCACAATAACCCTTTTAGATAATGATTTGCTTCTCCGTGTAGTGAGATAAGGTGAGATAGTTAAAACTTTACAACTCCTTACACTACTACCTGTGTCTTTTTCTAACCATTGGTTGTAAATGTATAGCTCAATTAAGGGCATTTTCAAAAAAATATATTTATGGTTTAACAGTGTTTCCCACAGGACAGGCATCTATTTGTGGTGGTGTGGTCGGGGGGCGGGGGGTGGCGGCGGCGGCGGCAGCGCCGATGACCAAGAAGAACGCGGAGTTGGAATATAATTATTAACATTTTATGTACATATTTATATACAGATTTGAACAATTAGTGATTCACTGAAATATATTTATTAATTGTGGTTCTTACAAAAAATATATCTTATAAAATATAAAAGCTAAAATGTCTCTTAAAGCTCTGCCCCTTTAATTAGTGAATACTAAATAATTTAACTTTAGCCTACTACTACAACCATATTATTTACCAGCAACATGAAGTGAAACAGAGGCAGAGGTGTCCTGCCACAGTCAGTCAACCTCCTCCTCCTGCTGCTGCTGAACAGGTCGCACCTGTGGTCCGGACTGTAGGCCTACCTCCTCTCCAAGTCGAGCCCTTTTCGGCCATTGAAAATATTTTTCTATACTCATCTGTGTGAAGGAGTGAACATCCAACATTAGAATTTATTACTAACGCGCAGAAGCGCTCTATGTACAGTGCCGTCAAACCTTAAGCGGCAGCAGCTCAACACATGCAGGGTTCAACGTTAAGGTTTTTTTCTACTTGCCCGACTTCTCAAATCTACTTGCCCCAATATTTTTACTTGTCCTCCCTAGGTTTTTTTCTGGCTGTGTAGTGCTCATGGCTTATATCTTACTAAAATTCTTCCCGTTGACTATTTACAACACTACACAGTAATTATTATTATTATTATTATTATCTATAATTACATTTAAATGGCATTGCATTGATGTAAAATTAAATGCTATTTCACATTATTTGACCAGTAGCAGTTACACCCATCTGAACAGGTCAGCCACCTGTTTAAAGCCCGATCACAGTTGAAATCTTGAAATGAAGGGCCTTTAATGGCCAAAACATTAACCTGGACAACATTTTAACAGCTGGTTGGCTCAGATTTTATTCTTTTCATTGCATTCACATGCTGCAGTGGACAGTGGACAATTTAGCTTCAGTCCATGTGTGTTTATTGACAACAGGGCTATAACCTGGACACGTTCGCTCGTCGGTGAAACGCTCGGTGAAATCGCGGATTAACGTTAAATATATGACGAGCCGCGAGCGATGCAGCTATAACCTATCTACCTATAACACCTGTAAAAATGAAGCAATGCTACCACGCTAGCAAGCGTTAGCTAGCCGGCTATGAGCCACCAAGCTGCTAACTATCGCCAAAAGGCACCATTTAAGTTTGTTTCCCCATGGCATCCTGGATCAAGGCTTTCAGCAGCTTTTGGACGTTTGAGGTAGAAACGTAGGAAGCGCCATCATTATGAAAAGTAGCCGGCGAGTATTTTGATCCCGTCCGTCCGTCTGTCCCTCTTCTTCTTCTTCTTCTTCTGGCCCACCAGGTGAATTAAGTGCTATTGGCGGAGTTACAATGCATAGTAGGCTACCGCCACCTACTGCACCGGAGGTGTAACTACAAGCAACATTCACAGACAGTTCCATTGCTTTTATGAGCGGTCGAGCGAGTCAAAAGCCGAAAAATCCATTTGTGGCGGACGTAATTCTTTCGTGGCGGGCCGCCACAAATAAATGAATGTGTGGGAAACATTGGTTTAATATTATCACAATAATTCTGTGACGTGACAAGGTTATTATATACTGATTAATGGCTTCGGTCAACTAAGAGATACAGTACAATGAAAACTTTTAAAGTTCCAATACAACCCTTCCAGAGTGATGATTGATCTCTGATTTGTTTAGATTTAGAATTTTTCCCTCACATGAAAAATATGAAGTTTTAAATCTGTTTCAGGATCAAATGGTCACCAATTATGTAAATCACAAGTTTGGACCCCAGTTTGATCGGTTTGCTAGTATTTTTAGAATGTCAATGCAAGGATCTGCCAATGTGTTTACCGTGGTCCAAGTTCCTCGACACAACAGGACAACTCTCATGCTTTTGCTGCAAAAATGTTTGTCTCCAAAGTTTTGAACTGAACTAATGCATACCTGCCAACTACTCCAGTTTTCCCGTAATTAGTACGGTTTTCATCAACCTATTCCGGGTTACGGTTGCAGTGATAAAAAATATGGTTTTTCATTAATTAAAAAAAAGTTTTATTCGCGAAATCGCGTAACAACAATCGACACTGCTTCCCGTAACTTCCTATCGAGCCATTCCGAATGCCATGCGCGAGGCTATTTATAGCACCGCTGCCAAGCACGAGGCACCAGTTGCCATTGTTTCCAAACGAGCGAACGATCATGGAATCAGCCGGAGAAAAATCGCAAACGAGTCTTAAACCGAAAAGAAAACTGCAGTCATTCCGTGAAGAATATTCAAAAGCCTATCCGGGAATAATTATCCGTTCCAAAAAGGGTGGAAACTACGCGAATTGCACCTTGTGCAGACAAGATTTTTCGATCGGACACGGAGGAATTAGCGATGTAAAAGACCACGTTGGGACAAAAAAACACAAGTCTAATGCCGTTGCTAGCGATACAAGTGGAAAACTTTCAACGTTTTTCGTCGCCCAAACAGATTCTTTGGATGTGATAAATGCCGAAGTTTTATTTACGGAGGCAATAATTGAGCAAACAAAAAGGTAATGACACCAATGTTATCTATTGGAATTGTTTAGTACTGTTATACTGTTAAAAGTGTTTGTACTATTTATGCTTTCAAGTCCAAGTTGAAGAAATCTTGTTAAATGTTGACAGCATAACTACCAAAATACAGAAGTATGTCCTTAATATTTTTGCAGTGTTATTTCTGTTGAAAAGTTAAAATGATTACATTAGAGATGTGATGTGCCACTTTTTAAGTGTCTGATGGCTTAAATTAATTTTCATTAATTTTTCATATTTTGAATTCTTTTGAAAGGCTTACAAAAAAACTACATTTGAATTGTAATTCCATGCTATTGACAGGACTATTAATTTTAATGAAGTTAGCTTACCATGTTTACAGTATGATAATTGTGATAGAAATGTGAATTTTAGGCACAGAATATTTTTTACAATTGAACAAGGCAGTAGATTATACAAGCTTGGACAGAAAGTTAATAATGACACCAATTTTTTTTTAATGGAATTGTTTAGTACTGTTTTACCATTTGTTTACTGTAAAAAGTGTTTATACTGTTTATACTTTCAATTAACAAATTGAAGTCTTGTGAAAGGTTGACAGGATAACTGGCATTAACTGTCAAAATAATTTCAAACTATTGAAGTTAGCTTACAGAATAAACATGTCAATCAACCCATATGATTTTTGCTGTAATATTTTTGTTTTGGAAAGTCACTGTGACTGATAGAAAAGTGATGGTTTTAGCAACATTTTAACCTGTCTGAATGCTAATAATCATTTTGCGTCTGGACCCTGGCTACTAGGTTTTTCTGATTTCAAAAGTTGGCAGGTATGCTAATGTATTTGGCGATGTATTCAACCACACGTTCTATGAGCGCACACTATTTTGCACGGTTTTGTTTCCACTGACCTGGCTTGTTCGCCAAACGTGAAGTGAGTGTGGACTGTCTGTTGTTTGTGTACGCGCACATTTAGCAAACCGACTCTTGTTGATAGTCTCATTTTGTTCCAAAGATTTAAACTGAAATATTGGTGCGGTGGCATTTGGTTTTGTGACAATTTTTCTCTCCATGTTAGCTGCTACATGGTAACTAGTTGCACTGTGGAATACCAGCGGCCCCGCCTCAAAGACACTTGATTATCACAAGAGAATTCACCCCCTTCTTTTCATTTCTGCTTTGGCACAAACGCTCAAGCGACAAAAAGCGTCAATTCTCTTGAACATGCACATGGCACTTTATCGACGCTGGAAAACTTAGCGACTTAATTGTCATTTATCGTTGGTTAATTGACTTATTGAACATCGGCCCAGGCCTAGTAACTTTGGCGTTCTTCAAGGCACCACTTAAGTCCTGTCATTTTTGTCCGTTACAATGTTTTTTGTAATGTAATTTGTGTATCTAATGTGTTGCTGTAGCTTTTTCACTTCAGATGCAGCTTGTCACTTCAAAATTGTAAGAGCTCATTTACGTATGTGTAGAGCAGGGGTGCTCACACTTTTTCTGCAGGCGAGCTACTTTTCAATTGATCAAGTCGTGGGGATCTACCTCATTCATATATATAATTTTTATTTACTTATTTATGAAATATATGTTTTTGTTAATAAGTTAAAGGTGTTTAATGATAATGCAAGCATGTTTAACACATATAGTTAATATTGTTAATAAATTAAAGGTGTTTAATGATAATGCAATCATGTTTAACACATAGTTAATATTGTTAATAAATGAAAGGTGTTTAATGATAATACAAGAATGTTTAATACATATAGTGAATATTGTTAATAAATTAAAGGTGTTTAATGATAATACAAGTATGTTTAATACATATAGTTAATATTGTTAACAAGTTAAAGGTGTTTAAAGATAATGCAAGCATGTTTAATACATATAGTTAATATTGTTAAAAAGTTGAAGGTGTTTAATGATATACAAGCATGTTTAATAGATATAGTTAATATTATTAAGTTAAAGGTGTTTAATGATAATACAAGCATGTTTAACACATATAGTTAATATTGTTAATAAGTTAAAGGTGTTTAAAGATAATGCAAGCATGTTTAACACATATAGTTAATATTGTTAACAAGTTAAAGGTGTTTAAAGATAATACAGGCATGTTTAACACATATAGATTCCTTTCTTTCATGAAGACAAGAATATAAGTTGGTGTATTACCTGATTCTGATGACTTGCATTGATTGGAATCAGACAGTGGTGCTAAAAACGTCCGCATTTTCGAATGGAGGAGAAAAAAGTCCTCCTTTCTGTCCAATACCACATGAAAGTGGTTGGTTTTTGGCATCTTATTTGTCCAGCTTCCGTACTCCTTTGTATACACTTTACAAGAAGTACATTGTCGGCAAACTCCGTAGCTTGCTAGCTTGTGCACGCCAGCTTTCTGAGACTCTTGTTTTGTTAGCGCAACTATGCAACTGTGCAGTCTGTCTTTGGAGTTTTGACGACAGGTACGACGCCAGAGTCTGTTGAAATAAAGTGCTTCTCGCCTTCCAGTCGGTAATTTTAATGAGCTGGCAGCAGCCAGCGTCATCTCAGAAGACCCTCGGGTGCCGTGAATGTCAATCAAGTGACGAAAGTGACGTCATAGTGAAGATTTATGATCGCTCATATTTAGGACTATTTTTTTAATGATCGACTGACACACCCTCCGAGATCGACCGGTAGCTCGCAATCGACGTAATGAGCACCCCTGGTGTAGAGGTTCTGCTGTTTTAAATGTTCTATAGGCTGATCCAGTGCAAATTGCCACCCAGCAGTAACTCAAGAGAGGCAGCCTCTTCCGCATAACTTCATGTAATATTTAAATCTCCAGACACACTGCCAGGATCTCTTTTCTTCAATGTACCGGTACATATTTCCAGAAAACAGATCACTACAATGAAAAGGTTGACATTTTTATAATGGAGACTTTAATTTGTCTGGACCAAGATTTGCTGTGTACTTTGTACGTGCCTTTATTTATTTTAAAGGCACGGTCACACTAATGGCGGTTAATGGGCTGTCCCTAAAGGTTATGTACATGGAGGAGGAGAAGCTGTTCAGCATTGAACAAGTTACCGCCATGCTTCTCACCAAGCTGAAGGAGACTGCAGAAAGTGCACTGAAGAAGCCCGTAGCTGACTGTGTCGTCTCTGTAAGTATCACTATACAGTGTGTTTGTATTTCTTTAATACAGTATGTGTGCACGCTTAGATAGACGCATAATCATTAGGTTTGTTACTGGAGAACAAGGCTAAACGTTCCAAACAGGCATGCTACTAGCTAAGATAGCTTCAATCAACACCAAGAGATTTTATCTCAATCAATCAATCAATCAATCAATCAATGTTTATTTATATAGCCCTAAATCACAAGTATCTCAAAGGGCTGCACAAGCCACGACATCTGCCATGTTGTTCTGTTTTTATTACTTTGGCAATATCTTGAGAAATAATAATTGGAAAGCTTAGACCCAACTTCAGTCATGGCCCATTGACACACCTACTTGGTTATTCCTCAGCACTTTTTTTTTTTTTCTAGAAATTGAACTTCTCTTAAAGGGGAACTGCACTTTTTTGGGAATTTTGCCTATCTTTCACAATCATTATAAAAGACATGACGACAGATGGATATTTTTCTATGCATTCTAAATATTAAATCAATCAATCAATCAATCAATGTTTATTTATATAGCCCTAAATCACAAGTGTCTCAAAGGGCTGCACAAGCCACAACGACATCCTCGGTACAGAGCCCACATAAGGGCAAGGAAAAACTCACCCCAGTGGGACGTCGATGTGAATGACTATGAGAAACCTTGGAGAGGACCGCATATGTGGGTAACCTCCCCCTCTAGGGAGACCGAATGCAATGGATGTCGAGTGGGTCTAACATAATATTGTGAGAGTCCAGTCCATAGTGGATCCAGCATAACAGTAAGAGTCCAGTCCACAGTGGGGTCAGCAGGACACCATCCCGAGCGGAGACGAGTCAGCAGCACAGAGATGTTCCCAACCGATACACAGGCGAGCGGTCCACCCCGGGTCCCGACCCCGGACAGCCAGCACCCCATCCATGGCCACCGGACCTGAGTGTCTCCCGCTCCACAAGGGATAGGGGGGAGCAGAGGAGAAAAGAAAAGAAACGGCAGATCAACTGGTCTAAAAAAAAAAGGGGCTATTCAAAGGCTAGAGTATACAAATGAGTTTTCCATCCATCCATCCATCTTCTTCCGCTTATCCGAGGTCGGGTCGCGGGGGCAGCAGCCTAAGCAGGGAAGCGCAGACTTCCCTCTCCCCAGCCACTTCGTCCAGCTCCTCCCGGGGGATCCCGAGGCGTTCCCAGGCCAGCCGGGAGACATAGTCTTCCCAACGTGTCCTGGGTCTTCCTCGTGGCCTCCTACCGGTCGGACATGCCCTAAACACCTCCTTAGGGAGGCGCTCGGGTGGCATCCTGACCAGATGCCCGAACCACCTCATCTGGCTCCTCTCGATGTGGAGGAGCAGCGGCTTTACTTTGAGCTCCCCCCGGATGACAGAGCTTCTCACCCTATCTCTAAGGGAGAGCCCCGCCACCCGGCGGAGGAAACTCATTTCGGCCGCTTGTACCCGTGATCCTGTCCTTTCGGTCATAACCCAAAGCTCTTGACCATAGGTGAGGATGGGAACGTAGATCGACCGGTAAATTGAGAGCTTTGCCTTCCGGCTCAGCTCCTTCTTCACCACAACGGATCGATACAGCGTCCGCATTACTGAAGACGCCGCACCGATCCGCCTGTAGATCTCACGATCCACTCTTCCCTCACTCGTGAACAAGACTCCGAGGTACTTGAACTCCTCCACTTGGGGCAAGATCTCCTCCCCAACCCGGAGATGGCACTCCACCCTTTTCCGGGCGAGAACCATGGACTCGGACTTGGAGGTGCTGATTCTCATCCCAGTCGCTTCACACTCAGCTGCGAACCGATCCAGTGAGAGCTGAAGATCCTGGCCAGATGAAGCCATCAGGACCAAATCATCTGCAAAAAGCAGAGACCTAATCCTGCAGCCACCAAACCGGATCCCCTCAACGCCTTGACTGCGCCTAGAAATTCTGTCCATAAAAGTTATGAACAGAATCGGTGACAAAGGGCAGCCTTGGCGGAGTCCAACCCTCACTGGAAACGTGTCCGACTTACTGCCGGCAATGCGAACCAAGCTCTGGCACTGATCATACAGGGAGCGGACCGCCACAATCAGACAGTCCGAAACCCCATACTCTCTGAGCACTCCCCACAGGAATTCCCGAGGGACACGGTCGAATGCCTTCTCCAAGTCCACAAAGCACATGTAGACTGGTTGGGCAAACTCCCATGCACCCTCAAGGACCCTGCCGAGAGTATAGAGCTGGTCCACAGTTCCACGACCAGGACGAAAACCACACTGTTCCTCCTGAATGCGAGGTTCGACTATCCGGCGTAGCCTCCTCTCCAGTACACCTGAATGAGTTTTAAGATGGGACTTAAATGTTTCTACTGAGGTAGCATCTCTAATTGTTACCGGGAGGGCATTCCATAGTACTGGAGCCCGAATAGAAAACGCTCTATAGCCCGCAGACTTTTTTTGGGCTCTGGGAATCACTAATAAGCCGGAGTTCTTTGAACGCAGATTTCTTGCCGGGACATATGGTACAATACAATCAGCAAGATAGGACGGAGCTAGACCGTGTAGTGTTTTATACGTAAGTAGTAAAACCTTAAAGTCACATCTTAAGTCCACAGGAAGCCAGTGCAGGTGAGCCAGTATAGGTATATATATATATATATGTATGTATATAAAGGTATATACAGTATAGGCGTAATATGATCAAACTTTCTTGTTCTTGTCAAAAGTCTAGCAGCCGCATTTTGTACCAATTGTAATCTTTTAATGCTAGACATAGGGAGACCCGAAAATAATACGTTACAGTAATCGAGACGAGACGTAACGAACGCATGAATAATGATCTCAGCGTCGCTAGTGGACAAAATGGAACGAATTTTAGCGATATTACGGAGATGAAAGAAGGCCGTTTTAGTAACACGCTTAATGTGTGATTCAAACGAGAGAGTTGGGTGGAAGATAATACCCAGATTCTTTGCCGAGTTGCTTTGTGTAATTGTTTGGTTGTCAAATGTTAAGGTGGTATTATTAAATAAATGTCTGTGTTTAGCAGGACCGATAATCAGCATTTCCGTTTTCTTAGTGTTGAGTTGCAAGAAGTTAGCGGACATCCATTGTTTAATTTCATTAAGACACGCCTCCAGCTGACTACAATCCGGCGTGTTGGTCAGCTTTAGGGGCATGTAGAGTTGGGTGTCATCAGCATAACAATGAAAGCTAACCCCGTATTTGCGTATGATGTCGCCTAGCGGCAGCATGTATGTACTAATATGTGCAGGGCCAAGAACCGAACCCTGAGGAACTCCGCACGTTACCTTAACATAGTCCGAGGTCACATTGTTATGGGAGACGCACTGCATCCTGCGATCAAAAGCCTCCACCTCCATTAAAGTTTTACATACAAGATGTAAGTAAAGCACATATATAATACCGTTTCATATTTACGTATTTTGATCATTTTAAGCATACGTGGCGCATTAATATAAAAAACGCTTTGTTTGCATTTTTTTTTCCTCACTCAATTCCACTCACTGCAGACTTGATGAAAGCCAACAAACATAATAAAACATCACCTACTGTATAAGGTCCTGCTAGGATGTTCATATATTGCCATTTAAATGGAAAAATGTCTCATAATCCTTACAAAGAAACAGGGGGGACAGGCAAGCGCTTTTCCTGTCGTCTTTGCCAGTTCCAGGTCCAAAACGGCTGTCAGTGTCCCAACTTCTCGTATTTTATTCTCAGCCATCTATTTTTCAGATGAGAGGCATGATTTATGATCGACAATAAACCTACAGGGAAGCAAGGAAGCAGCAGAACACTCCATGTAAAACATAGGTACATCCGGAAGTGATCACGGCGCCGTTCGAAATAGTTCGTCTGCGTTAGCGTTTGTAATAACAAAATCACTAATACTTGGTTAATATTCAAGTCACAAAATGTACATTGAGTGTTGGTGGCGCTTTTTGAATGGTTATCGGATTTTATGGGTGGAGTAGTAGAGCTCCCATTGGCTCCGCTGTAAGGGGACTTTTATTTACGTTTATTTAGTATTTAGAATGCATTAAAAACGTCTGTCATGTCTTCCATAATGATTGTGAACGATAGGCAAAATTCCATAAAAATTGCGGTTCGCCTTTTAGGTTGGATAAAAGGTCTTAAACTTAAAGGGCTACAATATTTCCTGTTGTCTCATTAGGTGCCCTGCTACTTCACGGACACCGAGAGAAGATCAGTGGTAGATGCTGCACAGATTGCAGGACTCAACTGCCTGAGGCTCATGAATGAGACAACTGCAGGTGTGTACGGTGTTTTTGTATTGTCACCAAGGAAATGCGCATGTAAGAACAGGTTTCCCAAACATTATCCACCATGGCGCATGTCTGGTTAGCCTTTGCCAAATTTAAGACATAGTTCACACTCATTAAGTTTGGTTTGTTAAAAGAAACTCCTATGTTAGTGTTGTTTATTACATCAAGTGTGAAGGCGGTCATCCACCCATCAACCTGAGACCTCTTCAGGTAGTCAAGTGAACTCTTGAGCGGTTCAGTTCACATTTAGTGCAAATGTGGCATCTGTGCGCAATATATATATATACCGTATATATATATATATATATATATATATATATATAGATCAGGGGTGCTCACACTTTTTCTGCAGGCGAGCTACTTTTCAATTGATCAAGTCGTGGGGATCTACCTCATTCATATATATAATTTATATTTACTTATTTATGAAATATATATTTTTGTTAATAAGTTAAAGGTGTTTAATGATAATGCAAGCATGTTTAACACATATAGTTAATATTGTTAATAAATTAAAGGTGTTTAATGATAATGCAAGCATGTTTAACACATATAGTTAATATTGTTAATAAATTAAAGGTGTTTAATGATAATGCAATCATGTTTAACACATAGTTAATATTGTTAATGAATTAAAGGTGTTTAATGATAATACAAGAATGTTTAATACATATAGTTAATATTGTTAATAAATTAAAGGTGTTTAAAGATAATACAAGCATGTTTAATACATATAGTTAATATTGTTAACAAGTTAAAGGTGTTTAATGATAATACAAGCATGTTTAATACATATAGTTAATATTATTAATAAGTTAAAGGTGTTTAAAGATAATACAAGCATGTTTAACACATATAGTTAATATTGTTAACAAGTTAAAGGTGTTTAATGATAAAACAAGCATGTTTAACACATATAGTTAATATTGTTAATAAGTTAAAGGTGTTTAAAAATAATGCAAGCATGTTTAACACATATAGATTCCTTTCTTTCATGAAGACAAGAATATAAGTTGGTGTATTACCTGATTGTGATGACTTGCATTGATAGGAATCAGACAGTGGTGCTAAAAACGTCCACATTTTCGAATGGAGGAGAAAAAAGTCCTCCTTTCTGTCCAATACCACATGAAAGTGGTTGGTTTTTGGCATCTTGTTTGTCCAGCTTCCGTACCCCTTTGTATACACTTTACAAGAAATACATTGTCGGCAAACTCCGTAGCTTGCTAGCTTGTGCACGCCAGCTTTCTGAGACTCCTATTTTGGTAGCGCAACTGTGCAGTCGGTCTTTGGAGTTTTGACGACAGGTACGGCGCCAGAGTCTGTTGAAATAAAGTGTTTCTCGCCTTCCAGTCGGTAATTTTAATGAGCTGGCAGCATGCAGCCAGCGTCATCTCAGAAGACCCTCGGGTGCCGTGAATGTCAATCAAGTGACGAAAGTGACGTCATAGTGAAGATTTATGATCGCTCATTTTTAGGACTATTTTTTTAATGCCTGGCTGGTGATCGACTGACACACCCTCCGAGATCGACCGGTAGCTCGCGATCGACGTAATGAGCACCCCTGATATAGATTATGCACACGGCGGAGATTTTAAGCTCTTTATCGTGATCATGCATACAGGTACACATTGTTGCTATATCCCGCAAATTTGACAACGACAAGGGAATGAACGCATTTCAACGCACTGTAGAATCCTTGCTTAACGGCTAATGTCCCTCCACAGTGCAAAGCCACTTCTAAGTCTGTAATCCTCGCCTCTATGGTGGCAAATTAACGTTTCTTACAAGTATCATCCCTGGTGTGACGGCGTAAAAGGATATGCTACAGTGTTTCCCACAGGGCAGGCATCTATTTGGTGGTGGTGTGGTCGGGGGGTGGCGGCGGCAGCGGCGATGACCAAGAAGAACGCGGAGTTGGAATATAATTACAACACTTTATGTACATATTTATATACAGATTTGAACAATTAGTGATTCACTGAAATATATTTATTAATTGTGGTTTTACAAAAAATATATCTTATAAAATATAAAAGCTAAAATGTCTCTTAAAGCTCTGCCCCTTTAATTAGTGAATACTAAATTTAACTTTAGCCTACTACTACAACCATATTATTTACCAGCAACATAAAGTGAAACAGAGGCAGAGGTGTATGTTTTGTCGTGGTCCTCTCTATAAGGCACATAAGAATATAAATTAGGGCCCTTTTCATGAGAAAAGTGCATTTCTGATCTGACCCTGCTTTATTTTTCAGTGTTTGCTGAGTCTCACCTGTTCCCTCCGCCCTAATTTTTCTACTTGCCCGACTTCTCAAATCTACTAGCCCCAATATTTTTACTTGTCCTGCCTTGGTTTTTTTCTGGCTGTGTAGTGCTCATGGCTTATATCTTACTAAAATCCTTCCCGTTGACTATTTACAACACTACACAGTATTTATTATTATTATCTATAATTACATTTAAATGGCATTGCATACATGTAAAATTAAATGCTATTTCACATTATTTGACCAGTAGCAGTTACACCCATCTGAACAGGTCAGCCACCTGTTTAAAGCCCGATCACAGTTGAAATCTTGAAATGAAGGGCCTTTAATGGCCAAAACATTAACCTGGACAACATTTTAACAGCTAGTTGGCTCAGATTTTATTCTTTTCATTGCATTCACATGCTGCAGTGGACAGTGGACATTTTAGCTTGAGTATTAATGTAGTATCTGAAGCACCGTCTCCATGTGTGTTTATTGACAACAGGTTTATAACCTAGACACGTTAGCTCGTCGGTATGAAAACAGGTGATTGTTATTACGTCCGTCTGCCCCGGACCCCGTGTCAAACAGCGGCGGTGTTAATGAAGCAGCGTCAGGCTGCTCACCGTCAGTGAAACGCTCAGTGAAATCGCGGATTAACGTTAAATATATGACGAGCCGCGAGCGATGCAGCTATAACCTATCTAACATAACCTATATTACCCTCGTATTTTGATCCCGTCCGTCTTCGTCTTCTTCTTCTTCTTCTGGCCCACCAGGTGAATTAAGTGCTATTGGCGGAGTTACAATGCATAGTCGGCTACCGCCACCTACTGCACCGGAGTTGTAACTACAAGGTACATTCACAGACAGTCCCATTGCTTTTATGAGCGGTCGAGCGAGTCAAAAGCCGAAAAATCCATTTGTGGCGGACGTGATTCTTTCGTGGCGGGCCGCCACAAATAAATGAATGTGTGGGAAACACTGTGCTAACTCCAAGCTAGAGCTGTTGAACGTAAGCAAAGGTGGGCGGATCGATACAAATATTGAAAGTGACGATACCAAGTATTTTATTATCATTATTTGGTCGATACTACAGTGGTTAGATCCATATTTTTTATCATCAAAACATATATAGTCATCTTTGCGGTTGTTTACTAACTCAGGAATTACCGTATTTTTCGGAGTATAAGTCGCTCCGGAGTTGAACTTTTTAAGTATCAGCATTGGTATGAACAATACTGCCCCAACTACTTGGTATTGGATCGACGCCCGCCTTTGTAGTATCGTCCAAAACTAATGTAAAGTATCAAACAGAATAACAAGCGCTTATATTTGAACAGAAATGTAGATAGAACCATGCTACAACAGAAAGTAACCATATTAACAATAAATGAACAGGTAGATTATTTTTGCGAAAATAATACAACTGGAAATGACACACTGTTATCGCATACGTCAACAGCCAAACTAGGAGCCTTTGTAACCCGTTTTGAAATGCATTATTCTCTTTTGTATGCCAAATAATATATTGTGATATATATCGTTTTCGCAGGAGGCGGTGTGGATTTTAGGCCAAATCGCGCATCCCTTCTACAATGTCATATGAAAACACAAGAATCCAAATAAAAATATGCACAAATTGAGGAAAATCATGTCCACAAACCCGCCGCAGGTTCACAAATCCTATATCACCCATTCTCCATATGTCTCTGGGCAAGGTCACAAGTAAGCGTGCAAGGAATAGTTAGTTTCGGTTTTGGCTATGTCAAAACCCCAACTAGGGATAGGAATCTTACAACAAACACATGATTTCATTCTGATTCTTTTGGATGATGATTTGAGTCAGAATTGATTCTTGATTTAAACCGATTTTCACAATATATTTGGTATATAAAAAAAAAAAAAAAGATAAGACCTTTTCAATACACGTTACAAAAGGTCCTCTTAGCTGCTGACATACGTGCAGCGAGTAAACCAAAGAAACCTGACCTAACTATGGCCTAAAACATCTTGTAAAAAAACTCATTCTGAAATAAAAAAAACAATCACAGTTCAGATGTGAATCGATTTTTTTTCTTTTTTTTAGCACATCTAATGTCAACATTAGTGTACCAGTCCGGGAGGCGATTATTGAGGTCCAATATAGTAGGCAAGTGTGCTGAACTCCAGAGTTTTAAGGGTCGGAACCTAAATGGGTACTTGGTCCAGCCAATTAAAAAAAGTAAACACTATAAGCTATTTTATTGCTCATAAATCAGGCAGATCATTTTGTTGCAATACATTTTATGTTGCGATAAATATGGTTTACCTTCAAGCAGCCAATCTGGGAACTTTGGTTTTCGCCTAAATTAGAAAAAAAGCAATATTTCTATACTAAGCAAAGGCAACACAGATACTTAGACTTCATACACACACACATGTTGTGTGTTCTGTATCCATACTCTGCTTATTTTATTTTCATCGCAAGTGCTGTACTCCTTTTATTTCTGAGAACATCAATGACCTCCTTTTTTAAGGAATTCTCTTGATGCTTGCTGTTGCTAGGATACCAACACTTGTCTTCTCAACCTTCCATACTACTTATCAGTTACAAGACTTATTAAAAGCAACTGCGACAAAAAGGTCAAAATGCCCTCTTCTCTTATGAAATAGTGACTATGATTTTGACCTGCCAGCTCAAAAGATTGTCAAATGTAAAATGCTGCATTTTGTACACAAACGAGATCCATCCATCCATCCATCTTCTTCCGCTTATCCGAGGTCGGGTCGCGGGGGCGGCAGCCTAAGCAGGGAAGCCCAGACTTCCCTCTCCCCAGCCACTTCGTCCAGCTCCTCCCGGGGGATCCCGAGGCGTTCCCAGGCCAGCCGGGAGACATAGTCTTCCCAACGTGTCCTGGGTCTTCCCCGTGGCCTCCTACCGGTCGGACGTGCCCTAAACACCTCCCGAGGGAGGCGATCGGGTGGCATCCTGACCAGATGCCCGAACCACCTCATCTGGCTCCTCTCCATGTGGAGGAGCAGCGGCTTTACTTTGAGCTCCCCCCGGATGACAGAGCTTCTCACCCTATCTCTAAGGGAGAGCCCTGCCACCCGGCGGAGGAAACTCATTTCGGCCGCTTGTACCCGTGATCTTGTCCTTTCGGTCATAACCCAAAGCTCATGACCATAGGTGAGGATGGGAACGTAGATCGACCGGTAAATTGAGAGCTTTGCCTTCCGGCTCAGCTCCTTCTTCACCACAACGGATCGATACAGCGTCCGCATTACTGAAGATGCCTCACCGATTCGCCTGTCGATCTCACGATCCACTCTTCCCTCACTCGTGAACAAGACTCCGAGGTACTTGAACTCCTCCACTTGGGGCAGGGTCTCCTCCCCAACCCGAAGATGGCATTCCACCCTTTTCCGGGCGAGAACCATGGACTCGGACTTGGAGGTGCTGATTCTCATCCCAGTCGCTTCACACTCGGCTGCGAACCGATCCAGCGAGAGCTGAAGATCCTGGCCAGATGAAGCCATCAGGACCACATCATCTGCAAAAAGCAGAGACCTAATCCTGCAGCCACCAAACCGGATCCCCTCAACGCCTTGACTGCGCCTAGAAATTCTGTCCATAAAAGTTATGAACAGAATCGGTGACAAACGAGATATTACAAGCAAAGAGGCGAGACTGTTGGAACTCAGCCACCCTTGATTTCATTAGTCACACTCATGCTTTTCTTGCCATAGCATGTTTACTACCAATACACAAGAGATTAAACTGGTGTTTGCCTTTTTCTGTTATTACCGTATTTTCCGCACTATAAGGCGCACCGGATTATTAGCCGCACCTTCTATGAATTACATATTTCATAATTTTGTCCACCAATAAGCCGCCCCGGACTATAAGCCGCGCCTACGCTGCGCTAAAGTGAATGTCAAAAAAACGCTGCGCTAAAGTGAATGTCAAAAAAACAGTCAGATAGTTCAGTCAAACTTTAATAATATATTGAAAACCAGCGTTCTAACAACTCTGTCCCAAAATGTACGCAAATGTGCAATCACAAACATAGTAAAATTCAAAATGGTGTAGAGCAATAAATAGCAACATAATGTTGCTCGAACGTTAATGTCACAACACACAAAATAAACATAGCGCTCACCTTCTGAAGTTATTCTTCATTCGTAAATCCTTCGAATTCTTCGTCTTCGGTGTCCGAATTGAAAAGTTGCGCAAGCGTGGGATCCAAAAATGGCCGGCTCCGCCTCGTCGAAGTCATCGGATTCAGTGTCGCTGTTGTTGTGCAGCAGTTCTGTGAATCCTGCCTTCCGGAAAGCTCGGACCACAGTTGTGACCGAAACTATCTGCCCAGGCATTTACGATCCACTGGCAGATGTTGGCGTATGTCGACCGGCGCTATCTGCCCGTCTTAGTGAAGGTGTGTTCGCCTTCGGAGCTGTGTGAAAAAAGCCACCCGGCCTCTTCGCGTAAACTTCCCTTAACCACTCGCTCATCTTTTCTTCATCCATCCATCCCTTCGAGTTAGCTTTTATGATGACGCCGGCTGGAAAGGTCTCTTTTGGCAAGGTCTTCCTTTTGAATATCATCATGGGTGGAAGTTAGCATGGCAAGCTAGAACCACAGTGAAGGATGACTTCTCATTCCCTGTGGTGCGAATATTCACCGTACGTGCTCCCGTTCCACAGTGCGGTTCACAGGAATATCAGCTGTGAAATACGGTAGTAATCCGTGTGTGGATGGAGAGATTGCGTCTTTTTATGAACCGGATCGCTTAGTAGGAGCCATTTTGTGGTCTTTACAGATGTAAACAGGAAATGAAACGTACGGTGATATCCGCGCGTTTTTTCTTCTTCTTCCGGGGGCGGGTGAAGCGCTTCCTGTTCTATGGGGGCGGGTGCTTACCTTGGCGGTTGCTTGCGTAGAAGAAGAAGCGCTTCCTGTTCTACCGGGAAAAAAGATGGCGGCTGTTTACCGAAGTTGCGAGACCGAAACTTTATGAAAATGAATCGTAATAAAGCGCACCGGGTTATAAGGCGCACTGTCAGCTTTTGAGAAAAATTGTGGTTTTTAGGTGCGCCTTATAGTGCGGAAAATACGGTATATGTAATAACTGTCCCCTGCAGTGGCGTTGGCGTATGGCATCTATAAGCAGGATCTACCTGCTCCCGAGGAGAAGGCCAGGATTGTGGTGTTTGTGGACCTGGGCCATTCTGGATACCAGACATCAGTGTGTGCCTTCAACAAGGGCAAACTCAAGGTTGGGAATGGTCAAGAGACGTTTGGTGTTTCTTTATTCAAGTTGTGAAACCCTGTATTTCAACTATTTGTTCGCTTCTCCTTCCATGTCTCTCTTCTTCCAGGTTCTTGCCACAGCCTGTGATGCTGAGTTGGGAGGCAAGGACTTTGATGAGGTAATAGTCCGCTATTTCTGTGAGGAATTTGGCAAAAAGTACAAGCTGGATGTGAGGTCCAAGCCCCGGGCTCTGGTTAGGCTTTATCAAGAGTGTGAGAAACTGAAAAAGCTCATGAGTGCCAACTCCTCCGACCTGCCGCTTAACATTGAGTGCTTCATGAATGATGTCGACGTAACAGGAAAGCTCAACAGGTCAGCAAACAGTACATTTGGTTGGACTTCATTAGGTCAGTTTTACCTCACATGGGAGGTGTTGTTCTGATGTCGCCTCCTTTCTTTCACAAAGGGGTCGCTTTGAAGAGATGAGCGCAGACATTTTGGCCCGAGTAGAACCTCCGTTGCAGAGGCTTCTGGAACAATCCAGTAAGCATCACACTTTGCGTTCATGCTGTTTGTTCATGACACCAGTTAATTGCAATCATTCACTCTTTAAATGTGTCCCCTTTAGAACTAAAAAAGGAAGACATCTATGCGGTAGAGATTGTGGGTGGGGCTTCCAGGATCCCGTCCGTCAAAGAGCGACTCAGCAAATTCTTTGGGAAGGAATTAAGCACCACGCTGAATGCTGACGAAGCAGTGGCCAGAGGATGTGCTTTGCAGGTATGTCACACTTCCTTCCTGTCGTCTGCTGCCGTATTATTGTGTTGCTGCTTTTGGCCCAGCAAAAGTGAGCGTCTGTTGACTGTAATAATGTGAAAGTGTTGCGTTTGTCTGCATCGCAACAGTGTGCAATCCTGTCACCTGCCTTCAAAGTGCGTGAATTCTCCATCACAGACGTGGTTCCGTATCCCATCTCTTTGAAGTGGCATTCTGCTGCCGAGGAAGGTGTAAGGTAAAACAAACGATGACCGCTTCCATCTTCTTAATGATCTCTACTCCTTGGTATGGTGGATTTCACTCACTCGCTTTTGTGTTGTAGTGATTGTGAGGTGTTTCCCATGAACCATGTGGCACCTTTTTCCAAAGCGTTGACGTTCTACCGCAAGGAGCCTTTCTCTTTGGAGGCCTACTACAGCAGCCCTAATACGCTGCCCTACCCTGATCCCACCATCGGTAAGTAACTACAGTAGGGCTGCAACCAACATCAATTTTCATAGTCAACTAGTCGAGTATCTTATACATTAGTTAACCTATTCAGTCGCTCTAATTTAGCCATCTGCTTTTAATTTCAGCTTGAGATATTGTTAGCATACCTGCCAACTACTTCGGTTTTCCCGTAATTAGTACGGTTTTCATCAACCTATTCCGGGTTACGGTTGCAGTGATAAAAAATACGTTTTTTCATTAATTAAAAAAAACAATTTTTTTTAAATGCGCGAGGCTATTTATAGCACCTCTGCCAAGCACGAGGCACCAGTTGCCATTGTTTCCAAACGAGCGAACGATCATGGAATCAGCCGGAGAAACATCGCAAACGAGTCTTAAACCGAAAAGAAAACTGCAGTCATTCCGTAAAGAATATTCAAAAGCCTATCCGGGAATAATTATCCGTTCCAAAAAGGGTGAAAACTACGCGAATTGCACCTTGTGCAGACAAGATTTTTCGATCGGACACGGAGGAATTAGCGATGTAAAAGACCACGTTGGGACAAAAAAAACACAAGTCTAATGCCGTTGCTAGCGATACAAGTGGAAAACTTTCAACGTTTTTTCGGATTTTAGCCACAAAAAGGTAATGACACCAATGTTATCTATTGGAATTGTTTAGTACTGTTATACTGTTAAGTGTTTATGCTATTTATGCTTTCAAGTCCAAGTTGAAGAAATCTTGTTAAATGTTGACAGCATAACTACCAAAATACAGAAGTATGTCCTTAATATTTTTGCAGTGCTATTTCTGTTGAAAAGTTCAAATGATTACATTAGAGATGTGATGTGCCACTTTTCAAGTGTCTGATGGCTTCAATTAATTTTCATTCATTTTTCATATTTTGAATTCTTTTGAAAGGCTTACAAAAAAACTACATTTGAATTGTAATTCCATGCTATTGACAGGACTATTAATTTTAATGAAGTTAGCTTACCATGTTTACAGTATGATAATTGTGATAGAAATGTGAATTTTAGGCACAGAATATTTTTTACAAGGCAGTAGATTATACAAGCTTGGACAGAAAGTTAATAATGACACCAATTTTTTTTTAATGGAATTGTTTAGTACTGTTTTACCATTTGTTTACTGTAAAAAGTGTTTATACTGTTTATACTTTCAATTAACAAATTGAAGTCTTGTGAAAGGTTGACAGGATAACTGGCATTAACTGTCAAAATAATTTCAAACTATTGAAGTTAGCTTACAGAATAAACATGTCAATCAACCCATATGATTTTTGCTGTAATATTTTTGTTTTGAAAAGTCACTGTGACTGATAGAAAAGTGATGGTTTTAGCAACATTTTAACCTGTCTGAATGCTAATAATCATTTTGCGTCGGGGGGCGAAGCCTGAACCCCCCACCAGGACTTTGTCCTGGACCTACCGGGGCCTGCGGCCCCTGGACCCTGGCTACTAGGTTTTTCTGTTTTCAAAAGTTGGCAGGTATGTGTTAGGCATGTGCTAACAAACAATAAATATAGCTAATTCAGAAATATTTATTTATACCTAAACCGTGGCTGCTACAAAAATAGAAATGACTACTGAACTTTTGTAAATTTAAAATAAGTTTTTCATGTAAACAAAGGCGGTAAAAATAGCAGCAATAACACCAAAGCTATAGAGCTTCTTCAAATAGAAAAGTTGCCTTTTTGTAATGTTAAAGGCTGCACACATGTATATTATTGATTAACGCCTGGCATTTTTAGCTATTTTTAATACTCGTTTTATAATTGTATTACTTAATTAATTATTGGCCTTTTAGCTATTTAATAGATTGTGTATTTATTATTTTATGGGTGTTCCCCCGCCTTCCGCCCGGATGCAGGTAGAAAATGGATGGATGGATGATGTTTGCGCTGAGTTGCTATTTGTGTGTCTTCTGCTTCACACCTGAAGTTTCTAACTTTATATATATCAAGGATCAACTGTCCTTTGTGCGTTCTTCATTCTTTGTCTATTATCATACCAACAGGCCAGTTCTCCATCCAAAAAGTGGTGCCGCAGGCGTCTGGCGAGAGCTCCAAGGTAAAAGTTAAGGTGCGAGTGAACATCCACGGAATCTTTAGTGTGTCTGGAGCTTCTCTGGTGGAGGTGCTCAAAGCTGACGAGACTGAGGAACCAATGGAGACGGAGCAAGTCAATGACAAAGATGGAGAGGTATAAACATTTTTTTTTTTTCATTAAAGATGGTTCTTCCGAACACAAACTATATGAGTGCAGGAGTGACAAAAAACCTGTCTCGGTAGAACAAGATGCAGACTGACCAGGAGGAGCAGCAGGATGAGGGGGATGGTCAAAAAGAACAAGAGGAGAAAACCCCTCGAGAGAATGAGGAGATGGAGGTAAACTGCGCTCTTGCATAGAACATAATGTTACTAGTTTAAATAATTAATGAAGATGGTATATGCACAATGTCAGAAGGTAATGTATTGTTTTAAATAACACCCAATTGTCCTTGTTATAAATATACTTGCAGTGAACTTTGAGGAAGCTCTATATAGATTTAAATCAGGGTGTCCAAAGTTTTGGTTTTGGCCTGCAGCTCATTTTAATACAGCCATTTGACATACTGTTAAAAAAAAATAAAGGATTCCCCCCATTAAACATGTTACACACAAACAAAGATAAAGCAGTAGCAGGCATGCTAATAGCTAAGGTAGCCACTAAACTAGCTTGAGCAACACAATAAATAAGTGCTTAGTAAAGTTTAAGACGTGTCGGAGGAAGCGCATTATAGCAGAAAGTAAGCAGATATTAACAGGAACTCAATAGGTAGATTAATAAGAGTCAAGGGCAAGGATAATACAACAACTGTTGGGCTGATGTGTTGCTGTTTACTGCTGCTGCCGGGCGTATGCGTAAGAAGAAGGTGGATCGATCTGCAAAGCGATAGTAGTTTTTGCTTTTGTTAAGTTACGGTATATCATTGACATTGTTTTGATCAAACAATTGTATGTATTAAAGGAAACGAAGAACATTGTTTAAATATTGTGTTGATAATGTTCAGGCCCGGCCCTAACCAATCTGGCGCCCTAGGCGAGATTTTAGGTGGCGCCCCCCCACATCGGCAGTGAAGTGTATATACTCACAAGAAACCGAATAGCTTTGTCTTTGACCTTTTTTTTACTTAAAGAAAGCAAATTAACAATCAGAATAGTTAACAAGATAAAAAAAATATGAATAAATAAATGAATGCAAAAAATAAAAAATGAATATATGAAATACAATATTTTTTACATACATATTGCTTAATTTACATTAATGATGTGCACTTTAACAACTAGGCTTACAACTATACCTAATATATAAAGGGGTGGAAAAGTGACTATTACCTGCAGGGCAAACATTAGCTAACCAGAAGGCAATAACAATGTAAACAAAAAACACCTGCTTAAAAGATCTAATACAAATGTCCCTGAGGAATGTAAGGTGGGAGTACTGTAATTACCTAACGTTACATTATTATTTTCCATAACAATTTAGCCCCCTCCACAATATTAACCCGACGTTAAAACAGAACTAGCTATTTATTGATTAGCAATTGCCGAATCATGTAACATTAGCTTAATGCTAAAGAGCCAGGTTACTATCACATTCTGTAACAGACAAATAATTTCATGTAGGCTAACGTTACCTACCTGCTACCTCTTGTCTTTTTCTCGTTTCTCCTCCTCTTCTTTTCTCTTTTTTCTTCCCTGGGCACCTGACAGTTTTGGCCGTTTTGACATCTTGTGTTGATTTTTTGATGTGGTGACGTCCAAAAAGAGTCATGATACGGGAAGGGAGGGCGGGGGCGTAATGTTGTAACAAATAATATTTCTATTATATAGGCTTTACTTTGCATTTTAATTAACGTGGGATTATTTTTTGTATTTAGAAATAATAGTACCAACTTTTTTTTTTTTTTCTCCAACATTTGTGGCACTGGCGTGGCGCCCCCTGATGGACGGCGCCCTTAGCATTTGCCTATACGGCCTATGCCACGGGCCGGCCCTGATAATGTTACACAGGCAATAGAAGTCGGCATAAATACATTTGAAAAATGAGTGGTAATACATGTGATCGGTATTCGTCAATTTTACGAATGAATGATTGGAACCAGTAGCATTAAACCCTGATTGGAACATCTCTATATCTAACACATAACAGGATATGTGCAAATGTTTTTTTAATGAGGTTTTTACAAAGTAAAGGGAAGGTTTTGAGAAATTGCATTCTTGTTGAGAGAAACTTCATGACATTTATATACAAGTTCAATTGATTGATATTAATATACCAATTGAAAATAGCTCTGTGAGAAAGGTACATTTTTAACCCTGTTTCTCAAAAGAATAGGAATCAATCGTAAGGCACCAGATTCAGACCGAGAATCGTCCAAATTCAAACAAGGCTCAACCCTACTTATAACGCTAAGATGTGGGGGTTTTTTTTTAGATAGTGTAGCATATATTGACTTGTATAGGATTGTTTTTGTGCTAGGGCTGCACGACGAACAAAAACTAATTGCAATTTTCCTCTCCAAGATTGCAATTCAATTTGCAATTTTTATATTTTAAACATAAAAATGCATAAAACTGCGAAAATAACAAATGATGGCAGAAATGGTGCCACACATTGGAACAATATCCAATAATTACTTAAAAAATACTTGGCTGAGAGCTTTTGACTACACCACGCTCTTTAACTAATAAATACATAATTGATAAAAAAAAAAACTATACAGTGTTTATAATGTAATGTAATCAACGCAAGTAACCATTTAAAAGGATATAAACTTTTATTTCTCATTACTGAAGAATTGTTTACTAGATTTGTTTCTATTGTACTGTAATTGGAAGGTAAATATTTTTTCCTAAATAAACAAAAAATAAAATGGACTCATTTCTGTAAACAAAACCTAAATAGATACTGAACACATTTAAAGTGCATTATTTTTTCCTTGTTGGAAAAATTTGGTCGGACGTTTTCTTTTTGTTTATCACGTGATCGCGGCATTTTTGCTCGTTCGTCCATGTGTTGATGGGCTCATATTGCCCATCCAATTTAAAGCTGAAATATTCCCACAACGAGACATTTGGCGTTTTAATCTTATTTTTTATCCTCCTAATGTGTGTTTCTTTTCGGCACTTCTCACAGGCTCTCTCTTTGTACTGTTGAGTGTGAGGCACAATGAGTGAAAAGAGTGGTCACTCTGTTCAGTTAGTTCCACACACTCAGGTGCTAATATGCACAATGTAAGACATCTTTCTTCCTGTTTGAAGCGAGAGACGAACACACTCAGGTGCTAATATGCACAATGTAAGACGTCTTTCTTCCTGTTTGAAGCGAGAGACGAACAAACGCGAAGCTCAATAATTGTGAGTGCTGAACATGTCTGTCACTCAAATGTTGGTGATTGCAAAAAAATAAAATACTAGGCCTCTTGCGGTTATTTACCGCACTAAATAAAACCTCGATGTTAAAGTACCAATGATTGTCACACACACACTAGGTGTGGCGAAATTTGTCCTCTGCATTTGACACATCCCCTTGTTCACCCCCTGGGAGGTGAGGGGAGCAGTGGGCAGCAGCGGTGGCTGCGCCCGGGAATCATTTTTGGTGATTTAACCCCCAATTCCAGCCCTTGATGCTGAGTGCCAAGCAGGGAGGTAATGGCTCCCATTTTTATAGTGTTTGGTATGAACTCACAACCTACCGATCTCAGGGCGGACACTCTAACCACTAGGCTACTGAGTAGGTCCACTAGGCTACTGAGTAGGGTTGATGCGATTTCGAATAATCGTGCAGCCCTATTTTGTGCCTTTTTGAAGAGAATGTTTCCTATAAATGTTTACAATGCCCAAAACCAGATTTGTGCTGTTTTCATTTTTTATTGTTAGATTTGAATATAGCCTTACCTATTTTTTTATTTTTAGACTTCCACAGAGGAGGGCAAAAGCGGGAAGAAGACTGACCAGCCACCACAAGCCAAAAAGCCCAAAGTCAAAACAAAAGTCCTGGAGCTTCCCATTGAAAACAGTCCACAGTGGCAGCTGGCAGATGACATGCTCAATCTATTTGTTGAAAATGAGGTACTGACAATTCTCCGGGCTTTATACGTGACCAAAACTGTCCACTTGTCACTTTGTCATGACATTATCTTCTTCCCTCCACAGGGTAAGATGATCATGCAGGACAAGCTGGAGAAGGAGAGGAACGACGCCAAGAATTACGTCGAAGAGTACGTGTATGAGATGAGGGACAAACTGCACGGCATGCTGGAAAAATTTGTTGGAGAAGCAGTGAGTTAACACGTCGGACCAACGTTAGGGAAGCAAATATGAGGCTGGGCGTTACTAATGTGATGATACGTTTGGTTTTTCAGGAAAGAGATGCTTTGTCATTAAAACTGGAGGATACAGAGAACTGGCTGTATGAGGATGGAGAGGATCAACCCAAGCAGGTGTACATCGACAGGCTGGCAGAATTGAAGGTAATTACTGTTTAAATAAATACTGTAATGCGTTCACTATTTCCTTTAATAACAGCTACTTCTAATCATAACAGACTTCATGATAGCCAACCACGACTAGTGTATTTTTCGTACCATAAGGCACACAAATTATAAGACTCAAGGCCGATAAGCGGGCCTATTCAGGTTTATATTCATACATAAGGCGCACCGGATTATAAGGCGCATTAAATGTCTTATGTTTTTTTTCTACATTTAAAACACTTCCTTGTGGTCCACATCCCATAGATAGTTTTACAGACCGTCTTCAAGCCGCTTTCTGACCGTCTTTTCAGGATGCACTGTTTTGTAAGCGGTCTTATTTAAGTGGCTTCATTTTGACAGCGTTTTCCCCCCGTCATCTTTGTTGTACCAGTTGTGTTTAGCTCTTCCATAGCGAGTCTACTGACAGACACAAGGTAGAGCTGTACGCTACTTTATATTAAAAATGGCAACAGCAAGGTGGTATTATTAAATAAATGTCGGTGTTTAGCAGGACCGATAATCAGCATTTCCGTTTTCTTGGCGTTGAGTTGCAAGAAGTTAGCGGACATCCATTGTTTAATTTCATTAAGACACGCCTCCAGCTGACTACAATCCGGCGTGTTGGTCAGCTTTAGGGGCATGTAGAGTTGGGTGTCATCAGCATAACAATGAAAGCTAACACCGTATTTGCGTATGATGTCGCCTAGCGGCAGCATGTAAATACTATAGAGTGCAGGGCCAAGAACCGAACCCTGAGGAACTCCGCACGTTACCTTAACATAGTCCGAGGTCACATTATTATGGGAGACGCTTTGCATCCTGTCAGTAAGATAAGAGTTAAACCACGACAAAGCTAAGTCTGACATACCAATACGTGTTTTGATACGCTCTAATAAATTATTATGATCGACGGTATCGAAAGCAGCGCTAAGATCAAGAAGCAGCAACATAGATGACGCATCAGAATCCATCGTTAGCAGTAGATCATTAGTCATTTTTGCGAGGTTCACAGAGATTGTTAGACACTAAGTGTTCATTTAGCTGCTGTGCAACAATTTTTTCGAGGATTTTCGAAATAAAGGGAAGGTGGGACACCGGTCGGTAGTTTACCATGAGGTCAGGATCAAGGTTAGGTCTTTTGAGCAGAGGATGAATAACCGCTTTCTTGAATGCTAGGGGAACAGTACCAGAGGAAAGTGATACATTTATAATATTTAGCACTGATGGACCTAATAATACAAAAAGCTCCTTGATAAGTTTCCCAGGAAGTGGGTCAAGTAAACATGTTGTTTGTTTTATCCCACTTACACGCCGTAATAGTTCCTCTAATGTTATTTCATCAAAAAGAGAGAGACTATTTTGTATTGCAGTATCCGTCGTAGATACAGTTGTATCTGTGTTAATAGAACCCAGTTGTAGCTGGGATGTGTTGTCTTTAATCTCCTTTCTAATGAGTTCAATTTTCTTATTAAAGAAATTCATAAAGTCGTCTGCCGAGTGGGTGGAGCTATTGGGAGGAGTTCCTTGTTGGGTTAGCGATGCTACTGTACTAAACAAAAATTTAGGGTCGTTTTTGTTGAGGCGGATGAGATTTGAGTAATATTTAGCTTTAGCTAAGGTAAGCATGCAAACAAGCATCTTTTTGTCTTTCTTACCATCTCCAAGTCTAAGTTAAATGTCAAAGTTTACCAACCTTCTACTATACAGGTAAGAAGCATGATTTATAATCTAGAATTAACATTTACCAACTCAGCGGCAATGCAGTGGCTCATCGGGTTAGTATGTCAGTAGCAGCATAAGCTAGTTACCGCTCTGTGATCACAATGCCGCCAAAAGTAGTTCTGTGTTAGCGTTTTTAACGACAATATGGCTAAAACTGGGTTAATGTTCAGGTCACAATGGCGTATTGTTGGCGGTTTTTGGTCATATTTTTAGAGGGTTTTATAGGCGCAATATATGACTCCCAATTGCCGTATATTTAGGGCCCGAGCAGCAAAGGGCCCTCTGTGCATTATATTTCTCAATCGCATTTTTCAGGCCCTTAGAATGCACGAAAACGCACCGATTTTTTTGTAAGCGCGTTCGGTCCGGCAAAATTTTTTATTTTGTAGCTATCGAATGCAACATTTTAAAATTGACTCTCAGGCACTCCCTTGAAAATAAAAACAAATATTCAATGCCACCAGATTCTTGTATCGTCACAAAAATCACGGAAGTCTCATTGCAGGGTGCATATAAAAGTCTCAAGAACTTTAAAACAAACAGGAAGTCAGCCATCTTGGTTTCCATGAGGCATTTCTATACAAAAAATAGGGATTGTACTTTAACGAACTCCTAGGGACTCTGACCAAATGAGTCGCGGTTAAAATGACAGATGTTAGACAGATGGACGATGATAAGTTGCGAAGAAATTGTGCTTGCGCCATATGGTGTGCATGGCATCGAACTTTGTTCTGATGGTTTGCCACAAAACTTTCAACATTTTTTTACTTGGCTCCACAAACTCAGATCTTGATCAGTATTGGTACAAATAATGATGACATTCTGAAGTGTTGGATCGGTCAGTACCTAGTCGTAGTGGACAGAGCCTGGGAGCGAAAACTGCTCAATCAACCATCCATCCATCCATCCATCTTCTTCCGCTTATCCGAGGTCGGGTCACGGGGGCAGCAGCCTAAGCAGGGAAGCCCAGACTTCCCTCTCCCCAGCCACTTCGTCCAGCTCTTCCTGTGGGACCCCGAGGCGTTCCCAGGCCAGCCGGGAGACATAGTCTTCCCAACGTGTCCTGGGTCTTCCCCGCGGCCTCCTATCGGTCGGACGTGCCCTAAACACCTCCCTAGGGAGGCGTTCGGGTGGCATCCTGACCAGATGCCCGAACCACCTCATCTGGCTCCTCTCGATGTGGAGGAGCAGCGGCTTTACTTTGAGCTCCCCCCGAATGACAGAGCTTCTCACCCTATCTCTAAGGGAGAGCCCCGCCACCCGGCGGAGGAAACTCATTTCGGCCGCTTGTACCCGTGATCTTGTCTTTTCGGTCATAACCCAAAGCTCATGACCATAGGTGAGGATGGGAACGTAGATCGACCGGTAAATTGAGAGCTTTGCCTTCCGGCTCAGCTCCTTCTTCACCACAACGGATCGATACAGCGTCCGCATTACTGAAGACGCCGCACCGATCCGCCTGTCGATCTCACGATCCACTCTTTCCCCACTCGTGAACAAGACTCCGAGGTACTTGAACTCCTCCACTTGGGGCAAAATCTCCTCCCCAACCCGGAGATGGCACTCCACCCTTTTCCGGGCGAGAACCATGGACTCGGACTTGGAGGTGCTGATTCTCATCCCAGTCGCTTCACACTCGGCTGCGAACCGATCCAGTGAGAGCTGAAGATCCTGGCCAGATGAAGCCATCAGGACCACATCATCTGCAAAAAGCAGAGACCTAATCCTGCAGCCACCAAACCAGATCCCCTCAACGCCTTGACTGCGCCTAGAAATTCTGTCCATAAAAGTTATGAACAGAATCGGTGACAAAGGGCAGCCTTGGCGGAGTCCAACCCTCACTGGAAACGTGTCCGACTTACTGCCGGCAATGCGGACCAAGCTCTGACACTGAGCATACAGGGAGCGGACTGCCACAATCAGACAGTCCGATACCCCATACTCTCTGAGCACTCCCCACAGGACTTCCCGAGGGACAAGGTCGAATGCCTTCTCCAAGTCCACAAAACACATGTAGACTGGTTGGGCAAACTCCCATGCACCCTCAAGGACCCTGCTGAGAGTATAGAGCTGGTCCACAGTTCCACGACCAGGACGAAAACCACACTGTTCCTCCTGAATCCGAGGTTCGACTATCCGGCGTAGCCTCATCTCCAGTACACCTGAATAGACCTTACCAGGAAGGCTGAGGAGTGTGATCCCACGATAGTTAGAACACACCCTCCGGTTCCCCTTCTTAAAGAGAGGAACCACCACCCCGGTCTGCCAATCCAGAGGCACCGCCCCCGATGTCCACGCGATGCTGCAGAGTCTTGTCAACCAAGACAGCCCCGCAGCATCCAGAGCCTTAAGGAACTCCGGGCGGATCTCATCTACTCAATCAACCAATAAAACTGTAATTACTGTACTTTAGATGATCAGATCTCTCTCCAAACTGATATGAGACTTTTCAGTGTGGTCTGATCATGCCTATATATCCACACCAATATTGCCTCCCTGTGGTGGAAAATGATAAGTCATAACTTCCTTCCATATGCTTCAAGCTTTCTGACGTTTCTGATGGGTTGGGCATTCGGTGGGATGCTACTGGATGACTGCTGTGACGTCAGTATCGCCCCTTCTGGTGGAGAATTATAACAGTCATAACTTCCTTCCACAATCTCCGATCTTCCTGAAATATTTTGATGGTGGGTTGGGCACTGGGAAGAATGTGACTGCATGTGTAATGCGTGCTCGCCGACTTGCGGAAACCCCACGGTGCAAGGGGTGGGCGAGGACCCTTTCAACACTATTCGCAGGTTTAATACAAATTAGAATACATAAAAACATTCAAATGTATATATATATTCTTACTTTAACAAAGAGATTATGATTGATAGGAAACATCCCCCCCCAAAAAAGTTCCCTTTTAAACGGTTTTAAACGTTTCCCACTCTGCAGAAACTCGGCCAGCCCATCCAGGATCGGTACAATGAGGCTGAGGAGAGACCTAAAACATTTGAGGAGTTGGGGAAACAAATCCAGCAGTACATGAAGTTTGTTGAAGCGTACAAAATGAAGGTAAGATCCATCTGTATTCATTTGCACTACAGGCCAAAATTTCACAACACAAAACAACAATGTGCACAATTTAATATTTGGCATGTACATTATTAGTACCTCAACTTACACGCTTGATTGCTTCTGTGATGGAACGCTTAACTCAAAACACTCAAATCAATACATCCCATTGAAATGAGTTGAAATCAATTTGATTGGTCCTTGCCAGAGGTGGGTAGAGTAGCCAGAAATTGTACTCAAGTAAGAGTACTGTTACTTTAGAGATTTATTACTCAAGTAAAAGTAAGGAGTAGTCACCCAAATATTTACTTGAGTAAAAGTAAAAAGTATGTTGTGAAAAAACTACTCAAGTACTGAGTAACTGATGAGTAACATACACACACACACACATATACATATATATATATATATATATATATATATATATATATATATATATATATATATATACACATATACATATACATTGATATATAGAGTATATAATTTATATGTATTTATTTTGCTGTTTTTGTTTACATGTTAAAGATGTTTTAATGAATATACATGCATGTTTAACATATAGATTCCTTTCTTTCATGAAGACAAGAATATAAGTTGGTTTATTACCTGATTCTGATGACTTGCGTTGATTGTAATCAGACAGTAGTGATGATAACGTCCACGTTTTCAAATGGAGGAGAAGAAAAGTTCCTCCTTTCTGTCTAATACCACATGAAAGTGGTTGGTTTTTAGCTTCTTATTTGTCCAGCTTCCATATTCGTTTTTATACACTTTACAAGAAATATATTGGCGTCAAACTCCTTAGCTTGCTAGCTTGTTTGCGCTGGCTTTCGGACTCTTGTTTTGAAAGCGCAGGCGCGATGGAGCGGCCCTTTTATTGTGAAGACAGGAACTGTGCAGTCAGTCTTTAGGCTTTTGACGGGATGTACGGTTGAAATAAAAAAGTATCTTTTTTCCTTCACACTTTTGATTGATTGATTGGAACTTTTATTAGTAGATTGCACAGTACAGTACATATTCCGTACAATTGACCACTAAATGGTAACACCCCAATAAGTTTTTCACACTTGTTTACGTCAGGTCATGTGACCACCTGGCTCTGTTTGATTGGTCCAACGTCACCAGTGCCTGCATCTGATTGGTGGAACGAAGTGAAACGTCACCAGTAAGGCAGGCACTTTGAAGGTCTGTCTGACAGACCAAAACAAACAAAGCGTGCATTAACAGATCGATAAAAATTAGTAGCGAGTAGCGAGCTGAATGTAGATAAAAGTAGCGGAGTAAAAGTAGCGTTCCTTCTCTATAAATATACTTAAGTAAAAGTAAAAGTATGTTGCATTAAAACTACTCTTAGAAGTACAATTTATCCCAAAAGTTACTCAAGTAGATGTAACGGAGTAAATGTAGTGCGTTACTACCCACCTCTGGTCCTTGCACACTTTTAACATTTAACAGAACTTTTATAGGGGAAAAAAGTGATATAAGATATATTGTATAAAAACAATACAACAGAATGTACTACTCACTACAGTAGTTTTATGAAGTAATGTAATAATAATGTCAAACACACCATCACCAGCTTTTAAATATTTTCATGGATAAATGTCTGCCGTTTATTATTTCCACAGATTTTTAATTCAATGCATATCATTCACTTCTTTTTCTCAGCACTGTCCTTTACGCTCACTTTTTTCCTCCCTATGCTTTGAAAAACAGTTATGTCCATTTCCAGCTATAAGCTCATGCTAGTGAGTGAGACCAGATGTTTTGGGCAGATCTTACAGGTTTCACTGACATTTGCTACGCCAAGTAATGGCAGGGAGGTTTCTAACTCAAATCTTTGCTTGTAACTAAAAGTATTACTATTAGCTGAGAGACATCTCTTATGCCAAACCTTCTTAAGTAAGGGCACTGTTGGGTTGAAGTAACACTGTATTGTAATTAGAAATGCTGTGAGCTTACTTTGAAATCTGTACATTTTCAAGTATACAACTTTGTTATATTTATCATACATTTATCTTCCTAGTACTGTCACAAATCTAAACCTTGTTCAAGAATGTCCTGTCTTATTTTCCTCCTATTTTGTTGACAAGTCCCTTTTCCTGCTTATTGTGCTTTGAATAACTTTGTAAATTGGACTCTACTATAAAATAAATTTGTGTTCAATTTGTGGCTTAGGAGGAACAGTATGACCATCTAGACGAGGCAGACGTCTCCAAAGTGGATAAGCTAGCCTCTGAAGCGATGATGTGGATGAACAGCGCTATGAACCAGCAAAACAAACAGAGCTCGACCATGGATCCCTCCATCAAAGTGCAAGAAATTCAAACAAAAACCAGGGTGAGAAACACAGAAAGCCTGCCGGAGGTTCTTTTTAAAGTTTTTCTTGACAAACCACACCATAAAGCCTGGGTTAAAAAGAAACATCAGAAATAGCATGGTCTTTTAAGATGTTCCGCAAGTGCAAAATTGAACTTTAATCCTCCACTTGTTTGCTTAAGCCAGTTTCTATGTTCTATGTGTCTAAATTAATTACAATATTGTGCAGTAGCTGTTACTGTGTGCAGTGAACCCATAGAATACAAGAGTTTCACCTATTGAATTCAACTCTTGAAATAAATGAACTTTTCAACTATATTACCGTATTTTCCGCACCATAATGCGCCCTGGGTTATAAGCCGCGCCTTCAATGAACGGCATATTTCAAAACTTTGTCCACCTATAAGCCGCCCCGTGTTGTAAGCCGCATCTAACTGCGCTAAAGGAATGTCAAAAAAACAGTCAAATAGGTCAGTCAAACTTTAATAATATATTAAAACCAGCGTGATGTGGGCGCGCATGGAGTCGTATATCAACATGGACGGAGCTGCGTGAAAAAAGCCACCCGGCCTCTTCGCGTAAACTTAAACTTACCTTAACCACTCGCTCATCTTTTCTTCATCCATCCCTTCGAGTTAGCTTTTATGATGACGCCGGCTGGAAAGGTCTCTTTTGGCAAGGTCTTCCTTTTGAATATCACCATGGGTGGAAGTTTCTGGCCATTAGCATGGCAAGCTAGAACCACAGTGAAGGATGACTTCTCATTCCCTGTGGTGCGAATATTCACCGTACGTGCTCCCGTTGTATCCACAGTGCTGTTCACAGGAATATCAGTTGCTGTGAAATAGTAATCCGTGTGCGGATGGAGAGATTGCGTCTTTTCATGAACCGGATCCCTGTCGTTTAGTAGGAGCTATTTTGTGGTCTTTACAGATGTAAACACACAAAGGAAATGAAACGTACGTAATATCCGCGCGCTTTTTCTTCTTCTACGCGGACGGGTGGTTGCTTACAGTAGAAGAAGAAGCGCTTCCTGTTCTATGGGGGCGGGTGCTTACCTTGGCGGTTGCTTGCGTAGAAGAAGAAGCGCTTCCTGTTCTACCGGGAAAAAAGATGGCGGCTGTTTACCGTAGTTACGAGTCCGAAACTTTATGAAAATGAATCTTAATATTTATCCATATATAAAGCGCACCGGGTTATAAGGCGCACTGTCAGCTTTTGAGAAAATTTGTGGTTTTTAGGTGCGCCTTATAGTGCGGAAAATACGGTAAGCTACATTTTTGATACAAACTACAAACCCCGTTTCCATATGAGTTGGGAAATTATGTTAGATGTAAAAATAAACGGAATCCTTTTCAACCCATATTCAATTGAATGCACTACAAAGACAAGATGTTTGATGTTCAAACTCATAAACTTTATTTATTTTTTGGTAAATAATAATTGACTTAGAATTTCATGGCTGCAACACGTGCCAAAGTAGTTGGGAAAGGGCATGTTCACCACTGTGTTACATCACCTTTTCTTTTAACAACACTCAATAAACGATTGGGAACTGAGGAAACTAATTGTTAAAGCTTTGAAAGTGGAATTCTTTCCCATTCTTGTTTTATGTAGAGCTTAAGTCGTCCAACAGTCCGGGGTCTCCACTGTTGTATTTTAAACTTCATAATGCGCCACACATTTTCGATGGGAGACAGGTCTGGACTGCAGGCGGGCCAGGAAAGTACCTGCAATCTTTTTTTTTACGAAGCCACGCTGTTGTAATACGTGCTGAATGTGGCTTGGCATTGTCTTGCTGAAATAAGCAGGGGCGTCCATGAAAAAGACGGCGCTTAGATGGCAGCATATGTTGTTCCAAAACCTGTATGTACCTTTCAGCATTAATGGTGCCTTCACAGATGTGTAAGTTACCCATGCCTTGGGCACTAATGCACCCCCATACCATCACACATGCTGGCTTTTTAACTTTGCGTCGATAACAGTCTGGATAGTTCGCTTCCCCTTTGGTCCGGATGACACGATGTCGAATATTTCCAAAAAACAATTTGAAATGTGGACTCGTCAGACCACAGAACACTTTTCCACTTTGCATGAGTCCATCTTAGATGATCTCGGGCCCAGAGAAGCCGGCGGCGTTTCTGGATGTTGTTGATAAATGGCTTTCGCTTTGCATAGTAGAGCTTTAACTTGCACTTACAGATGTAGCGACCAACTGTATTTAGTGACAGTGGTTTTCTGAAGTGTTCCTGAGCCCATGTGGTGATATCCTTTAGAGATTGATGTCGGTTTTTGATACAGTGCCGTCTGAGGGATCGAAGGTCACGGTCATTCAATGTTGGTTTCCGGCCATGCCGCTTACGTGGAGTGATTTCTCCAGATTCTCTGAACCTTTTGATGATATTATGGACCGTAGATGTTGAAATCCCTAAATTTCTTGCAATTGCACTTTGAGAAACGTTGTTCTTAAACTGTTCAACAATTTGCTCACGCATTTGTTGACAAAGCGGTGACCCTCGCCCCATCCTTGTTTGTGAAAGACTGAGCATTTTTGGGAAGCTGTTTTTATACCCAATCATGGCACCCACCTGTTCCCAATTAGCCTGCACACCTGTGGGATGTTCCAAATAAGTGTTTGATGAGCATTCCTCAACTTTATCAGTATTTATTGCCACCTTTCCCAACTTCCTTGTCACGTGTTGCTGGCATCAAATTCTAAAGTTAATGATTATTTGCAACAAAAAAAATGTTTATCAGTTTGAACATCAAATATGTTGTCTTTGTAGCATATTCAACTGAATATGGGTTGAAAATGATTTGCAAATCATTGTATTCCATTTATATTTACATCTAACACAATTTCCCAACTCGTATGGAAACGGGGTTTGTAAAAACAAAAAGACAGGTGAATAGACACAGAACATGTGAGCCAGTTAGATTAACACTTTGCATTATAATTAGGGATGTGAATATTTGGGCACCTAACGATTCAGTCAGATTCCCTGTATGACAATTCGATTGGGACGGTGTGGCTCGGTTGGTAGAGCGACCAAGCCAGCAACCTGAGGGTTCCTGGTTCGATCGGTGGTTTCCGCCATCTTAGTCACATCCGTTGTGTCCTTGAGCAAGACACTTCACCCCTGCTCCTGAACGGTCAGGGAAGAAAAGCGCTATACAAGTATAACCCCTTTTCCATTTATATTCGGAATTGATTCTTGATTCAACTCCATTACCAGATTCAAACCAATTCCCGCAAAGTATTATTTGGTATATTTATTATTAAACTTTTTCAAAAAAGGTGACAGTGTAAAAAAAAAAAAAACTCCTCCTGGTTGCATGGAGATGCCCTAAAAACATACTGGGTATTCTTCAAAAATGATTCTTAAAAAAAAAAAAAAAAAAAAATGTTTTAATTTTTAAAAAGTGTTAATTGATTTAGAATCAGGAACAACAAGAATTGCAATTTTTTTTGTGCACCTCAAATTGTAATATATAAGTTTGTATTAATAGATGCCCCATACTCTCTGCGTTAAGTACCGTATTTTCCGCACCATAAGGCGCCCTGGGTTATAAGCCGCGCCTTCAATGAACGGCATATTTCAAAACTTTGTCCACCTATAAGCCGCCCCGTGTTGTAAGCCACATCTAACTGCGCTAAAGGAATGTCAAAAAAACAGTCAGATAGGTCAGTCAAACTTTAATAATATATTAAAAACCAGCGTGATGTGGGCGCGCATGGAGTCGTATATCAACATGGACGGAGCTGCGTGAAAAAAGCCACCCGGCCTCTTCGCGTAAACTTAAACTTACCTTAACCACTCGCTCATCTTTTCTTCATCCATCCATCCATCCCTTCGAGTTAGCTTTTATGATGACGCCGGCTGGAAAGGTCTCTTTTGGCAAGGTCTTCCTTTTGAATATCACCATGGGTGGAAGTTTCTGGCCATTAGCATGGCAAGCTAGAACCACAGTGAAGGATGACTTCTCATTCCCTGTGGTGCGAATATTCACCGTATGTGCTCCCGTTGTATCCACAGTGCGGTTCACAGGAATATCAAAAGTCAGTGGAACCTCGTCCATGTTGATAATGTTCTCTGGCCGCATCTTTTTTTCAGCTATCTTGTTTTTACAATATGCACGGAAAGTAGCCAGCTTTTCTTGAAAGTCTTTAGGCAGTTGCTGTGAAATAGTAGTCCATGTGCGGATGGAGAGATTGCGTCTTTTCATGAACCGGAAACCTGTCGCTTAGTAGGAGCCATTTTGTGGTCTTTACAGATGTAAACACACAAAGGAAATAAAACGTAATATCCGCGCGCTTCTTCTTCTTCTACGCGGGCGGGTGGTTGCTTACAGTAGAAGAAGAAGTGCTTCCTGTTCTATGGGGGCGGGTGCTTACCTTGGCGGTTGCTTGCGTAGAAGAAGAAGCACTTCCTCTTCTACGGGGAAAAAAGATGGCGGCTGTTTACCGTAGTTGCGAGACCGAAACTTTATGAAAATGAATCTTAATATTAATCCATATATAAAGCGCACCGGGTTAAAAGCCGCACTGTCAGCTTTTGAGTAAATTTGTGGTTTTTAGGTGCGGCTAATAGTGCGGAAAATACGGTAAATGAACAATCCTTCCCATTTGAGAAAGTCAACTTGAGTTCATTCTGTTGCATTATTTAATGTTTTCTGTGAACCTTTCTAGGAACTATTCTCTGCCTGTAACCCTATCGTGACAAAGCCCAAACCCAAAGTGGAACTGCCGAAAGAGGAAACGCCAGCAGAGCAGAACGGGCCTGTGAACGGACAGGAGAAGGCTCCGGAAGAAGGCGCAGAAAAAGGCACGAGCGACAAAACGGGAAGCGCCACCTCAGAAACAGGAAATAAGCCGCAGATGGACCTGGACTAAGTTAGGAGCTCGCTGTTTTGAGAATGAGTTGCAGTCTTGAGTGTATCAGTGCAGGTCGGAGCGTTTTAGGAAATGCACTTACGTCAACAGGCAGAGTTTTTAGCACACTAATCCCAGCTCCGGGTGGTGGCTCTGTCTGAATGCCATGGCATCCATCTCTCTCTTTTGTTCTGTTCCTGATGACTTAATTCCGAATCCAGCTGCAATAAGCCTGTTTGACAATGAGCGCCATACACATAATGGTATTTATTTCTGTTGTGTGCTCTCTGTACGTGTTCTGGTCTGTGTCACAATATGGTTTTAATAAAGGTATGGAAAATCACTTGTACTGTAAGGAACCCAACAACTCACACAGCCTAATTCTTCTTTGAATATTTTGCACAGACACATGTTCACAGTCCGATAACATATTGAGAGCTGAATGAAAAAACCCGCTCTTACAAAAATGGCATCACTGCATTTTCAGCAAGTTTCTGAATATGACAAAACAAACAAAATGTTGGTAGCAAAATTATACAACTCAAACAGCTGGACACAAAATAATAATGCTGTTGGGTCCGGGCATGACTAAATATGAATTTATATGAAATAAAAATCATTCATTTTAAATGAATTATTTTCATAGAGTATACAAAAACCTTGTTACATTATAAATGCGCTTTTCAACAGTATGAGCACATTCAAAGCATTAACTAACACTTTTTTGTCACCATCATCCAATGTCAATGCTACCTTTTAGGCTGAGCCAATCGGTGCCTCCGATACTGAATGGCATGCTGTGATTGGTTTGGTTAAGTTAGAGCAGTGGTTCTTAACCTTGTTGGAGGTACCAAACCCCGCCAGTTTCATATTTCATACTTGCCAACCTTGAGACCTCCGATTTCGGGAGGTGGGGGTGGGGGCGTGGTCGGGGGCGGGGCGTGGTTTAGAGGGGAGGAGTATATTGACAGCTAGAATTCACCAAGTCAAGTACTTCATATATATATATATATATATATATGTATATATATATATATATATATATATATATATATATATATATATATATATATGTCTTAATAAGGTTATCCAAAAAATAGTGCTCGATACCGTAGTAGAGCGCAATATATGTATGTGTGGGGAAAAAAATCACAAGACTATTTCATCTCTACAGGCCTGTTTCATGAGGGGGGGTACCCTCAATCATCAGGAGATTTTAATGGGAGCATTCGCATACCATGGTTTATATAGGGCACAGAGTGGGTGGGTACAGGCTGGCGTAGGGGCGTGGTGATTGGCTCATGTGCTACCTAGGAGGTGTTTCCGTCTATGGCGGCATGCTGTTACAATTTCGCTGCGCTTGTTGAGGGATGACAGGTCTGGACGGTAAATAATAAACAGTTTCTCTTTCAAGCATAGGTTGCATCTTTTATTACCACTATTGTTACAATAGCTTCAGTTGCATCTTTTATTACCACTATTGTTACAATAGTGGTAATAAAAGATGCAACCTATGCTTGAAAGAGAAACTGTTTATTATTTACCGTCCAGACCTGTCATCCCTCAACAAGCGCAGCGAAATTGTAACAGCATGCCGCCATAGACGGAAACACCTCCTAGGTAACACATGAGCCAATCACCACGCCCCTACGCCAGCCTGTACCCACCCACTCTGTGCCCTATATAAACCATGGTATGCGAATGCTCCCATTAAAATCTCCTGATGATTGAGGGTACCCCCCTCATGAAACAGGCCTGTAGAGATGAAATAGTCTTGTGATTTTTTTCCCCACACATACATATATATATATATATATTATATGGATATCTACATCCTGAAAATATGCAAACAAAACTGTGTTTAGATAATTGATACTTCAAACTTGCATAAATAAATCTTAAGGAATATAACATAACTTGGCTTCTGAGAGTTTCAAAATGTAATGAATAAAATGCTAAAGTTGTTGATAAACAAGCAATTATTTTAATAATTAAATATGGTCATTTTAAATGAATTATTATGCTAATTTAAAATCAATTATTTCAAATATGTTTATTTTAATGTATAATTCTATGGCTGGATGTAATAAGGAGTCACGAAAAAATACAAATAAAAATACAATTAATTTTGATGTTTTTAGCAAAATATAGTAAAAATGTATTTAGTTTTTTTTTTTTTTTTTAATTTATAAATATATTTATTTTTAGGTAAAATAAACATAATAATACAATTTATCTCTAGTCTGGATGATTTAGTTCTTGTCACCCTGTTGTCCTCCCGTCATGAAAAAAGGCTGTCCTCACTCAGGTCCGCATGGAGCTGGAGGGGGCGTGGCTTCCAGCTCCGGCTGAAATTCGGGAGATTGTCGGGAGAATATTTGTCCCGGGAGGTTTTCGGGAGAGGCTATGAATTTCGGTAGTCTCCCGGAAAATTCGGGAGGGTTGGCATATATGTCATATTCACATTCACCAAACCCTTCTTTAGTGAAAAACTAAATGTTTTTTTTTTTTTCAAATTCAAGACAAAGTTATATGTTTTTTGTAGTGGTGCACAAAATGAAGCGTGCATGAACATCACCTTGTTCAAAGAACAGAACCAACACAGTGCATGAACTCACAACAAATGACACACCTGCAAATCAGATGGAAAGTTAGAGGGAACATTGTTTGGGAGTATCCATAATACCCCGATAGGGAGAAGTTTTTATTTACACGATGAGTCGGGTGTGTCTTGACCTGCGCGATCAAACCCAGGTTAAGAACCACTGAGTTAGACGTTATTTAGCCGTTTCTATGCTTGAAAATACTTAAGTTAGGGTTAGAATGTGCTCCTAAAAGCAATATTTGAACAGCAATGTGATGAGGCACAACTGTAATAAGTACAACTTATCAAAATATTTTTTGGCATTCACGATACTTTTGCAATGACGTCCTAATTAACTTGAGGGTATGTCTACAGAATATATTAATTGATGAAAATTGGGCTGTCTGCACTCTCAAAGTTGCCAAATGTATTTCATATGCTGTAAACCTAGTTCATAGTTGTTAGTTTCCTTTAATGCCAAACAAACACATACCAATCGTTGGTTAGAAGGCGATCGCCGAATTCGTCCTCGCTTTCTCCCGTGTCGCTGGCTGTCGTGTCGTTTTCGTCGGTTTCGCTTGCATACGGTTCAAACCGATATGGCTCAATAGCTTCAGTTTCTTCTTCAATTTGGTTTTCGCTACCTGCCTCCACACTACAACCATCCGTTTCAATACATGCGTAATCTGTTGAATCGCTTAAGCCGCTGAAATCCGAGTCTGAATCCGAGCTAATGTCGCTATAGCTTGCTGTTCTATCGCCATGTTTGTTTGTGTTGGCTTCACTATGTGACGTCACAGGAAAATGGACGGGTGTATACAGGTAAAAGCCAGTAAATTAGAATATTTTGAAAAACTTAATTTATTTCAGTAATTGCATTCAAAAGGTGTAACTTGTACATTATATTTATTCATTGCACACAGACTGATGCATTCAAATGTTTATTTCATTTAATTTTGATGATTTGAAGTGGCAACAAATGAAAATCCAAAATTCCGTGTGTCACAAAATTAGAATATTACTTAAGGCTAATACAAAAAATTTTGCATTTCCTTTGGAAATCGAGGTACCAGAGTCTGGAGGAAGACAGGAGAGGCACAGGATCCACGTTGCCTGAAGTCTAGTGTAAAGTTTCCACCATCAGTGATGGTTTGGGGTGCCATGTCATCTGCTGGTGTCGGTCCACTCTGTTTCCTGAGATCCAGGGTCAACGCAGCCGTCGACCAGCAAGTTTTAGAGCACTTCATGCTTCCTGCTGCTGACCTGCTCTATGGAGATGGAGATTTCAAGTTCCAACAGGACTTGGCGCCTGCACACAGCGCAAAATCTACCCGTGCCTGGTTTACGGACCATGGTATTTCTGTTCTAAATTGGCCCGCCAACTCCCCTGACCTTAGCCCCATAGAAAATCTGTGGGGTATTGTGAAAAGGAAGATGCAGAATGCCAGACCCAAAAACGCAGAAGAGTTGAAGGCCACTATCAGAGCAACCTGGGCTCTCATAACACCTGAGCAGTGCCAGAAACTCATCGACTCCATGCCACGCCGCATTAACGCAGTAATTGAGGCAAAAGGAGCTCCAACCAAGTATTGAGTATTGTACATGCTCATATTTTTCATTTTCATACTTTTCAGTTGGCCAACATTTCTAAAAATCCCTTTTTTGTATTAGCCTTAAGTAATATTCTAATTTTGTGACACACGGAATTTTGGATTTTCATTTGTTGCCACTTCAAATCATCAAAATTAAATGAAATAAACATTTGAATGCATCAGTCTGTGTGCAATGAATAAATATAATGTACAAGTTACACCTTTTGAATGCAATTACTGAAATAAATCAAGTTTTTCAAAATATTCTAATTTACTGGCTTTTACCTGTATATAATATATAGATAGATGTATGAGATATATATATAATATATAGATAGATGTATGAGATATAGATATATATATAGATATATATATATATATATATATATATATATATACATATACACCGGCCCCCAGACACATTTTTTTCTATAAATTTGGCCCCCGAGTCAAAATAATTGCCCTGGCCTGCTCTAAGGTGTATCCAAGTTCAATCTTACAGTATTGTCCTTTGGGACGCTGCAAGTAATACAAATGTTTGCGCCAATTAAGTTAAAGTTAAAGTACCAATGATTGTCACACACACACACACTAGGTGTGGCGAAATTATTCTCTGCATTTGACCCATCACCCTTGATCACCCCCTGGGAGGTGAGGGGAGCAGTGGGCAGCAGCGGTGGCTGCGCCCGGGAATCATTTTTGGTGATTTAACCCCCAATTCCAACCCTTGATGCTGAGTGCCAAGCAGGGAGGTAATGGGTCCCATTTGCCGAGGAGTGCTTGTTTTGTGAGCTATTGTATGAATGACAACACATTTTGTGGTTATCCACATAGAGTAACATGAAAGCTGTTAGTGTGGAGCGTCTGGGAAAGAATGCTCGTCCTTCCAGTTGACGCAGGAGGAATTCTTGGAGTGTTTGTACAAATGAGACGACTGGCTGAAGCGTTTCCCACATTTTGGACAAGGATAAGGCTTTTCTCCCGTGTGGACACGAATATGTTTCTTACAATCCATCAGGTTCATGAATGTCTTTGAGCAGATCTTGCAGGCGTACTTCTTCTCGCCCTCCACCAGGAGCACGTTGTCTTCGGCCGCCGCCTTTTTGCACTTGGAGAGCACGTCCTCCGACGCTCTGGTCAGAGGTGCTCTGTCATCTGCTGCGGGGCTGGAGGAGGGAAAGGCTGCGGGTGGATCCGCTTCTGACTCGGGCACCACTTTGGGGGCGATGCGGCGGAAAGTCGTTCCGCTCGAGGCCACGCGTCCTTTAGGGGCCTCCAGACTGAGGAACCCTGTTAAGGAGTTGTGCGCGGGCCGCAGGATGAGCGTGTCGCTAAAACCCGGACTCTGTGTCGGGAGTATCTGTTCCAAAGGGACGGACGTTAAAAGCACAGTCGCGTCCGAGGCTTGAGCCGAGGTGTTGGGACTCAGTTGGTCCGCAGCATCACTGGCGGCGGCGGCGGCGGCTGCTGTGAGACTCGCAAAACTCTCTTCTTCCGCCATAGCTGCTGTCTCGCTCTCATGACCAGGGTTTAGGAAGCAGGACAGGGCCAACTCAGACAGGCTGTCCATGCCCTCGTCTTCAAACCCAGCGTCCCTTTCAGCCAGATCTGAGCACAGGTGTGTTTGTAAACAGCTGACGTCGCCACCTGCCAGACTGCTTATTTGCTGCTGTAAATCACCACAATCTTCTGCAAGAGAGCGATCAGAAGAGGACGTGGTCATAGTCTCTTTCTTTACCTCTACGGTCTCCATCTTGGGCTCTCCTTCGCCTTCCTCTGCCAGTTTCACCTTCACTCCACTTGTGCTGTCCGACTGACTCGGCAGCTGGATCTCCTCCATATCTAATGACATGGTCGCGGCGTATTTCTCCTCCACCTCATCTGGTCGTCCCTCCCAGATTTTCAATTCCTCGTTAATAACCTCGTCCTTATCTCCAGGCATTCC